>NC_135243.1:17164119-17388780 GCF_947623445.1 Clavelina lepadiformis | reverse complement strand
AAACTTTCACAAGATAAATCGGGGATTTATCCATTTTATCAAACCATTCCTGCTGTCACACAGGGCCGACAGTCAATTTCTCATTTTACCCGTGACGCAGGTGTACAACATTTATCCCATAGACATTAATCGATCGTTTGACATCGATCAATCCATCCGCCCATCGTCTTCTTTTTTTTTTTTTTTTTTTTCCCCTCCTTCTCCTCCTCTTCTTCTTTTCCTCAGACTACTTTAATACAAACAAGAGTATCCCACCAGGGTGGGAGATGGGCCGAAGCAGCAGGTACTGCAATAGCTGCACAACCCTCAAACGAGCAGGCGCAAGCGCCTAGCGTCGTTCACCGTTCAAAAATCCGTTTAATCGAAGAGCAGTTCAATGAACTGCGTCCCAGGGATTAAACTGAGAAGAACAGATACTACACTTGATCTTAGCTCTTGAGAGCCGAGAAGCGATACCTCTAAATCTTCCCGGACTCTTTTTATTCTTCTCAAAATCCTCCTCGACCTCCAAACGTTCCTATATCGCCCGCCACAAGACGCCAAACTGACGAACTCAACCAGCCAGCAGACAGACGACAATCTTCTGGCCGCCGCCCAGTCACATGATTTGCTGCTTGATGGTTATTGGACCGTGACAGTGGAGATATTTTGTGTCTATCCCGTGGAGGCCATTTCTTGCATTTTTCAGCTTTTTGCTATCAAACTGGGAAATACCCTAAAACGATCGCTTTCATTAGTACTCACAACAAATGTAGTAACAGCAGCAGCAGCACAGTTGACTTGAAGAAACTTTCACAAGATAAATCGGGGATTTATCCATTTTATCAAACCATTCCTGCTGTCACACAGGGCCGACAGTCAATTTCTCATTTTACCCGTGACGCAGGTGTACAACATTTATCCCATAGACATTAATCGATCGTTTGACATCGATCAATCCATCCGCCCATCGTCTTCTTTTTTTTTTTTTTTTTTTTCCCCTCCTTCTCCTCCTCTTCTTCTTTTCCTCAGACTACTTTAATACAAACAAGAGTATCCCACCAGGGTGGGAGATGGGCCGAAGCAGCAGGTACTGCAATAGCTGCACAACCCTCAAACGAGCAGGCGCAAGCGCCTAGCGTCGTTCACCGTTCAAAAATCCGTTTAATCGAAGAGCAGTTCAATGAACTGCGTCCCAGGGATTAAACTGAGAAGAACAGATACTACACTTGATCTTAGCTCTTGAGAGCCGAGAAGCGATACCTCTAAATCTTCCCGGACTCTTTTTATTCTTCTCAAAATCCTCCTCGACCTCCAAACGTTCCTATATCGCCCGCCACAAGACGCCAAACTGACGAACTCAACCAGCCAGCAGACAGACGACAATCTTCTGGCCGCCGCCCAGTCACATGATTTGCTGCTTGATGGTTATTGGACCGTGACAGTGGAGATATTTTGTGTCTATCCCGTGGAGGCCATTTCTTGCATTTTTCAGCTTTTTGCTATCAAACTGGGAAATACCCTAAAACGATCGCTTTCATTAGTACTCACAACAAATGTAGTAACAGCAGCAGCAGCACAGTTGACTTGAAGAAACTTTCACAAGATAAATCGGGGATTTATCCATTTTATCAAACCATTCCTGCTGTCACACAGGGCCGACAGTCAATTTCTCATTTTACCCGTGACGCAGGTGTACAACATTTATCCCATAGACATTAATCGATCGTTTGACATCGATCAATCCATCCGCCCATCGTCTTCTTTTTTTTTTTTTTTTTTTTCCCCTCCTTCTCCTCCTCTTCTTCTTTTCCTCAGACTACTTTAATACAAACAAGAGTATCCCACCAGGGTGGGAGATGGGCCGAAGCAGCAGGTACTGCAATAGCTGCACAACCCTCAAACGAGCAGGCGCAAGCGCCTAGCGTCGTTCACCGTTCAAAAATCCGTTTAATCGAAGAGCAGTTCAATGAACTGCGTCCCAGGGATTAAACTGAGAAGAACAGATACTACACTTGATCTTAGCTCTTGAGAGCCGAGAAGCGATACCTCTAAATCTTCCCGGACTCTTTTTATTCTTCTCAAAATCCTCCTCGACCTCCAAACGTTCCTATATCGCCCGCCACAAGACGCCAAACTGACGAACTCAACCAGCCAGCAGACAGACGACAATCTTCTGGCCGCCGCCCAGTCACATGATTTGCTGCTTGATGGTTATTGGACCGTGACAGTGGAGATATTTTGTGTCTATCCCGTGGAGGCCATTTCTTGCATTTTTCAGCTTTTTGCTATCAAACTGGGAAATACCCTAAAACGATCGCTTTCATTAGTACTCACAACAAATGTAGTAACAGCAGCAGCAGCACAGTTGACTTGAAGAAACTTTCACAAGATAAATCGGGGATTTATCCATTTTATCAAACCATTCCTGCTGTCACACAGGGCCGACAGTCAATTTCTCATTTTACCCGTGACGCAGGTGTACAACATTTATCCCATAGACATTAATCGATCGTTTGACATCGATCAATCCATCCGCCCATCGTCTTCTTTTTTTTTTTTTTTTTTTTCCCCTCCTTCTCCTCCTCTTCTTCTTTTCCTCAGACTACTTTAATACAAACAAGAGTATCCCACCAGGGTGGGAGATGGGCCGAAGCAGCAGGTACTGCAATAGCTGCACAACCCTCAAACGAGCAGGCGCAAGCGCCTAGCGTCGTTCACCGTTCAAAAATCCGTTTAATCGAAGAGCAGTTCAATGAACTGCGTCCCAGGGATTAAACTGAGAAGAACAGATACTACACTTGATCTTAGCTCTTGAGAGCCGAGAAGCGATACCTCTAAATCTTCCCGGACTCTTTTTATTCTTCTCAAAATCCTCCTCGACCTCCAAACGTTCCTATATCGCCCGCCACAAGACGCCAAACTGACGAACTCAACCAGCCAGCAGACAGACGACAATCTTCTGGCCGCCGCCCAGTCACATGATTTGCTGCTTGATGGTTATTGGACCGTGACAGTGGAGATATTTTGTGTCTATCCCGTGGAGGCCATTTCTTGCATTTTTCAGCTTTTTGCTATCAAACTGGGAAATACCCTAAAACGATCGCTTTCATTAGTACTCACAACAAATGTAGTAACAGCAGCAGCAGCACAGTTGACTTGAAGAAACTTTCACAAGATAAATCGGGGATTTATCCATTTTATCAAACCATTCCTGCTGTCACACAGGGCCGACAGTCAATTTCTCATTTTACCCGTGACGCAGGTGTACAACATTTATCCCATAGACATTAATCGATCGTTTGACATCGATCAATCCATCCGCCCATCGTCTTCTTTTTTTTTTTTTTTTTTTTCCCCTCCTTCTCCTCCTCTTCTTCTTTTCCTCAGACTACTTTAATACAAACAAGAGTATCCCACCAGGGTGGGAGATGGGCCGAAGCAGCAGGTACTGCAATAGCTGCACAACCCTCAAACGAGCAGGCGCAAGCGCCTAGCGTCGTTCACCGTTCAAAAATCCGTTTAATCGAAGAGCAGTTCAATGAACTGCGTCCCAGGGATTAAACTGAGAAGAACAGATACTACACTTGATCTTAGCTCTTGAGAGCCGAGAAGCGATACCTCTAAATCTTCCCGGACTCTTTTTATTCTTCTCAAAATCCTCCTCGACCTCCAAACGTTCCTATATCGCCCGCCACAAGACGCCAAACTGACGAACTCAACCAGCCAGCAGACAGACGACAATCTTCTGGCCGCCGCCCAGTCACATGATTTGCTGCTTGATGGTTATTGGACCGTGACAGTGGAGATATTTTGTGTCTATCCCGTGGAGGCCATTTCTTGCATTTTTCAGCTTTTTGCTATCAAACTGGGAAATACCCTAAAACGATCGCTTTCATTAGTACTCACAACAAATGTAGTAACAGCAGCAGCAGCACAGTTGACTTGAAGAAACTTTCACAAGATAAATCGGGGATTTATCCATTTTATCAAACCATTCCTGCTGTCACACAGGGCCGACAGTCAATTTCTCATTTTACCCGTGACGCAGGTGTACAACATTTATCCCATAGACATTAATCGATCGTTTGACATCGATCAATCCATCCGCCCATCGTCTTCTTTTTTTTTTTTTTTTTTTTCCCCTCCTTCTCCTCCTCTTCTTCTTTTCCTCAGACTACTTTAATACAAACAAGAGTATCCCACCAGGGTGGGAGATGGGCCGAAGCAGCAGGTACTGCAATAGCTGCACAACCCTCAAACGAGCAGGCGCAAGCGCCTAGCGTCGTTCACCGTTCAAAAATCCGTTTAATCGAAGAGCAGTTCAATGAACTGCGTCCCAGGGATTAAACTGAGAAGAACAGATACTACACTTGATCTTAGCTCTTGAGAGCCGAGAAGCGATACCTCTAAATCTTCCCGGACTCTTTTTATTCTTCTCAAAATCCTCCTCGACCTCCAAACGTTCCTATATCGCCCGCCACAAGACGCCAAACTGACGAACTCAACCAGCCAGCAGACAGACGACAATCTTCTGGCCGCCGCCCAGTCACATGATTTGCTGCTTGATGGTTATTGGACCGTGACAGTGGAGATATTTTGTGTCTATCCCGTGGAGGCCATTTCTTGCATTTTTCAGCTTTTTGCTATCAAACTGGGAAATACCCTAAAACGATCGCTTTCATTAGTACTCACAACAAATGTAGTAACAGCAGCAGCAGCACAGTTGACTTGAAGAAACTTTCACAAGATAAATCGGGGATTTATCCATTTTATCAAACCATTCCTGCTGTCACACAGGGCCGACAGTCAATTTCTCATTTTACCCGTGACGCAGGTGTACAACATTTATCCCATAGACATTAATCGATCGTTTGACATCGATCAATCCATCCGCCCATCGTCTTCTTTTTTTTTTTTTTTTTTTTCCCCTCCTTCTCCTCCTCTTCTTCTTTTCCTCAGACTACTTTAATACAAACAAGAGTATCCCACCAGGGTGGGAGATGGGCCGAAGCAGCAGGTACTGCAATAGCTGCACAACCCTCAAACGAGCAGGCGCAAGCGCCTAGCGTCGTTCACCGTTCAAAAATCCGTTTAATCGAAGAGCAGTTCAATGAACTGCGTCCCAGGGATTAAACTGAGAAGAACAGATACTACACTTGATCTTAGCTCTTGAGAGCCGAGAAGCGATACCTCTAAATCTTCCCGGACTCTTTTTATTCTTCTCAAAATCCTCCTCGACCTCCAAACGTTCCTATATCGCCCGCCACAAGACGCCAAACTGACGAACTCAACCAGCCAGCAGACAGACGACAATCTTCTGGCCGCCGCCCAGTCACATGATTTGCTGCTTGATGGTTATTGGACCGTGACAGTGGAGATATTTTGTGTCTATCCCGTGGAGGCCATTTCTTGCATTTTTCAGCTTTTTGCTATCAAACTGGGAAATACCCTAAAACGATCGCTTTCATTAGTACTCACAACAAATGTAGTAACAGCAGCAGCAGCACAGTTGACTTGAAGAAACTTTCACAAGATAAATCGGGGATTTATCCATTTTATCAAACCATTCCTGCTGTCACACAGGGCCGACAGTCAATTTCTCATTTTACCCGTGACGCAGGTGTACAACATTTATCCCATAGACATTAATCGATCGTTTGACATCGATCAATCCATCCGCCCATCGTCTTCTTTTTTTTTTTTTTTTTTTTCCCCTCCTTCTCCTCCTCTTCTTCTTTTCCTCAGACTACTTTAATACAAACAAGAGTATCCCACCAGGGTGGGAGATGGGCCGAAGCAGCAGGTACTGCAATAGCTGCACAACCCTCAAACGAGCAGGCGCAAGCGCCTAGCGTCGTTCACCGTTCAAAAATCCGTTTAATCGAAGAGCAGTTCAATGAACTGCGTCCCAGGGATTAAACTGAGAAGAACAGATACTACACTTGATCTTAGCTCTTGAGAGCCGAGAAGCGATACCTCTAAATCTTCCCGGACTCTTTTTATTCTTCTCAAAATCCTCCTCGACCTCCAAACGTTCCTATATCGCCCGCCACAAGACGCCAAACTGACGAACTCAACCAGCCAGCAGACAGACGACAATCTTCTGGCCGCCGCCCAGTCACATGATTTGCTGCTTGATGGTTATTGGACCGTGACAGTGGAGATATTTTGTGTCTATCCCGTGGAGGCCATTTCTTGCATTTTTCAGCTTTTTGCTATCAAACTGGGAAATACCCTAAAACGATCGCTTTCATTAGTACTCACAACAAATGTAGTAACAGCAGCAGCAGCACAGTTGACTTGAAGAAACTTTCACAAGATAAATCGGGGATTTATCCATTTTATCAAACCATTCCTGCTGTCACACAGGGCCGACAGTCAATTTCTCATTTTACCCGTGACGCAGGTGTACAACATTTATCCCATAGACATTAATCGATCGTTTGACATCGATCAATCCATCCGCCCATCGTCTTCTTTTTTTTTTTTTTTTTTTTCCCCTCCTTCTCCTCCTCTTCTTCTTTTCCTCAGACTACTTTAATACAAACAAGAGTATCCCACCAGGGTGGGAGATGGGCCGAAGCAGCAGGTACTGCAATAGCTGCACAACCCTCAAACGAGCAGGCGCAAGCGCCTAGCGTCGTTCACCGTTCAAAAATCCGTTTAATCGAAGAGCAGTTCAATGAACTGCGTCCCAGGGATTAAACTGAGAAGAACAGATACTACACTTGATCTTAGCTCTTGAGAGCCGAGAAGCGATACCTCTAAATCTTCCCGGACTCTTTTTATTCTTCTCAAAATCCTCCTCGACCTCCAAACGTTCCTATATCGCCCGCCACAAGACGCCAAACTGACGAACTCAACCAGCCAGCAGACAGACGACAATCTTCTGGCCGCCGCCCAGTCACATGATTTGCTGCTTGATGGTTATTGGACCGTGACAGTGGAGATATTTTGTGTCTATCCCGTGGAGGCCATTTCTTGCATTTTTCAGCTTTTTGCTATCAAACTGGGAAATACCCTAAAACGATCGCTTTCATTAGTACTCACAACAAATGTAGTAACAGCAGCAGCAGCACAGTTGACTTGAAGAAACTTTCACAAGATAAATCGGGGATTTATCCATTTTATCAAACCATTCCTGCTGTCACACAGGGCCGACAGTCAATTTCTCATTTTACCCGTGACGCAGGTGTACAACATTTATCCCATAGACATTAATCGATCGTTTGACATCGATCAATCCATCCGCCCATCGTCTTCTTTTTTTTTTTTTTTTTTTTCCCCTCCTTCTCCTCCTCTTCTTCTTTTCCTCAGACTACTTTAATACAAACAAGAGTATCCCACCAGGGTGGGAGATGGGCCGAAGCAGCAGGTACTGCAATAGCTGCACAACCCTCAAACGAGCAGGCGCAAGCGCCTAGCGTCGTTCACCGTTCAAAAATCCGTTTAATCGAAGAGCAGTTCAATGAACTGCGTCCCAGGGATTAAACTGAGAAGAACAGATACTACACTTTTTTTTTTTTTTTTTTTTTTTCTAACGATATTAAAATTCAATAATAAAGAAAAAAACAATATAGTTTTCGGGTTTAACAAGCAGGAAAGAAAATATTTTGCGGATTAAATTGAGATTTCACATTTGGGAAATTCCAAGGAGACGTGGTCATAATATGGTAAGTCCGATATACAATAAATGAGAAAATATAAGCACAGTAGGTTATAGGTGATGTAGAAACACATTTCCATGCATAAGAACGACAATAGAGCATTGATATTCCAATCCGTAATTTTTCCAGTTAAAACCAGTAAAAATTAAAATAGTTATTATGAATTATATGAATTTTGCCGAAATTATATGATTTGAGAAGTGATTGCATTAGGGGAATCCCAGGAAAAAGCCGGTACGGTTTTTGATTAGGCCAAGATTGGGAGAGGTTAATACATGTTACACATACATTTATCAGTAAAAAACAGTTAATAATATGGATTACCATTATGAGGTTGCATGTTTCATGTATTATATATTGGTTAAAAGGATAATTCAGTGTTTTAAACCGGTTTTTCCCAGGTTATAGGTGGCAATTGAGAATTTTAGATATGGTATATATAGTACACATATTTACATATATATACACATATTTATGAGCAAAATACAGGTAGTAATATAGTTTACCGGCGTGGGGTTGCATGTTTCATGTACAACATCATGTCCAGTAGGATATTCCAGTGTTTTTGATCAGTTTTTTTCAGGTTGTAAGTTGTAATTGATGATTTAGTTATGGGTGGAGTTCATGCATGGTGTTGTTTCATCATTTTGGATTGTAAAGGCATTGCAAATGGATTATCATCATCATGGTTGGTTTCAGTATAAGTAGAGTAATGTTCATTTCGTTGTGCAGTCCATGAAGAAGTTTGAGAAGTTGTTGAAGATGATGAATTTTCAGGTTTCAGGTAATTACAATAAGTATATACATATTATGTTAAGTTTCATAATTTATGATGAAAGTAGATAAAAAAAAGAGGGGGTTATGTAGTTATGGTATACATTTCAGAATAAAGAGTACATTTACAATAAGATATGTTTTACAGTAGACAAAAAAAACAAATGGATATTTGCAAAAGTTTAAGAGGGGGCATCGAAAAATTTCTAGGCCTAGTTGTGTGATAAAATATAGTTTCTATAATGAGGGGGGAAGTTATATTTAGTGGGTTTTGGGGGTGAAAGAAGTAAGTACATTATATAACGAAGGGTGAGAATTGTATAGATTAGAGGTGTAGAATAAGCAGAGTCTTCTTCTTGTTTATCTTGAGTTTGTTGTTGGTGGGCGAGAGGAGAGTTCAATCTTCCAGGAGATAATGTCTTTTAAATTTTGTTCGAATTTTCCAGAGGATGCTGTTGGTTGTCGTAGTTTTGTCTGTCATGTAGGAATTTTCTTCATCTAGGGCTTCTTTATGTGCTATAAGGGTTGATTTGAAAATGTTCAGATAGTGTAGGATTTTTTCCGAGTCTTTGGTATCTTTTTGAAAGCTATTGTAGAGAATTAAATTTTGGTGGAGAGGGGTATTTATTGTAAACCATTGTAGTAAATCTGATTGAATGTGAGAGAGAATTTCTTTGGCTATGGGGCATTCAATTAATACATGGGTGATGTCATCTTTCTGAGATTTGCAGAATTTGCAGTCTGTTAAACGAATTTCTTGCTTTGAAGTTGTGAATAATTTCTTCTTCTTGTAAAAGGATCCCCAGAGAAAGCCTCGATGGGCGATCAGATATGAATGGCTTCTTTGCATTAGTGTTGGTGTCCATTTTCTTGTATTTTTTAGGTTTATATTTTTCCATGAGATCATGTTTTGCTGCTGACTGTAAATTATGGAGGGAGATTGGTGGTCGTTTAGGATTAGCTGGTATAAGGTCTTCTGATTGTATTCTTCGAGTAGCATAATCTTTTTGTTATTATTGGCCTGATCATAAATGTCCAGAGTCTTTGTCCAGGTAAAATTTGGTTGTGGTCTGTATTTGATGGCATTTGAAAAAAGATTTGGAGCAATTTTCATTAGTTTGGTCCCAATATTGTGTTTTGCCCAATTTGAAAAGAAACTGTTTTTATTATTTTCTGAGGATAGACGTTTTATTTTGTACAGGAAGGCTGATTGGATCCGGGACTGGGCATGTAGGATTTGGAGACCTCCTTGTTTGAAAGGGGCGATCAGTTTTCTTCTGGCTAAAGGTTCTAATCTTCTGGGATACCAAAGGAATTTGAAAATAAGGTTGGAGATTGAATTTCGAATTTTACTTGGTGGTATAAATAGTGTTGCTGTCCGCATGATGTGAGGTAGAAAGAGGGAGTTTATAATATATTTTCTTCCGAGAATTGAGAGTCTTCTTGTTTTATGAAGGTTGTTTAATTTCTTGAGGGTGCATAGAGTTTTTTCCCAGTTGAGAGTAGCAGAGTCTTCTGTCAGTGAAAAGGTGATTCCGAGAATTGTTATTGTAGCGGCGATTGGAATGTTTGGAAATTTCTGACTGATTTGAGTTTTTAATTTGTCTGTTGATATATAGAACATGGATTTGTTTTCATTCAGCTTGAGTCCGGAAAAATGACTAAACTTTTTGATGATTTTCAGAGCTTCTGCAACTGTGGATGTATTCTTGGCCAAAAGGATTGTATCGTCTGCGTATTGTTGAAGGTTGAGATGAACAGATCGTACTGTTGGGCAGTTCGGAAGAGGAACATTCGAGATTTTAAGGGCCAACACATTGGTGACTATGGTAAATATCAGCATGCTGAGTGGGCATCCTTGTCGGACGCCGCAAGAGATTGTGATTCCTTGAGAGAGACCGTGTGCAGTCTGAATGAAAGCGAGGGGTTTGTCATAAATTATTTTGATCCAGTTTACTATGGAACTGGGTATATTCATTTTGTTGAGAAGTCTAATAAAGAAATTGTGGTTCACTTTATCGAAAGCTTTGGTAAAATCTAATTTTAAAATGGCTAGTCCGTCTTGATTGTCCTTTTCTTGTTCCAGTGCCGCTTGGATGTTGAGGAGAATGGTGTCTATTGATCTTCCGGGGATACCGCATTGTTGGGTGTCTAGAATAAAATTTGTCACAAGAGGGGTAAGTCTATTTTTTAGTATTATACTGAGAATTTTATAGTCCATATTGAGAATAGATATGGGTCTCCAGTTTTTGATTAGTAGTTTGTTTCCAGATTTTGGGATAAGACGAATGATTGCGGATCGCTGTGACTCAGTCAAGCTGGAGCTGAAATAACAGTTGTTAAAATTTTCTTGAAGGAGGGGTGCCAAGATTTCCGAAAAATGTTGATAAAAGCGGGCAGTGAGGCCATCCAATCCAGGTGAGGAGTCTTTATTTAGGCGTATTATAGCTGCTTTGACTTCTGAGATGTGTATAAATGGGGAGGGTGTTGTTTGGGAATCAGGTGGTAGTGAAGGAATGCTTGATAGGTAATGGGATAGTTCTTCTTCTTCGTCGATGTGGTTTTGGTTGTCATTTTTGGTCCATAAATGGGTGTAGAATTCATGAATGGTATTTTGAATTGATATAGGATTATTGGTGATGGAATCTTCGTCGGTTTCGTCTAATTGTAATTGGTTGATGTTTAGTTTCCGTTGTTTTTTTTTTTCCATTAATTTAAAAATTTGGGAAGGGGCTTCGTTGTCGGTGACAGCTGTGATTCTGGCTCTGATTCGGTCTCCATTGTGTAGTTCTTCTTGTAATCTTTGTATTTTCTGCTTAATTTGGATGATTTCTTGGTTTGACTGTGGGAGGAGGTTGACGTTGAGAGTTTCCAGTTTGCTTTGATGATTGTTTATGATTGTTTGAATTTTCTTTTTCTTCCTGCTGGCCAGGTGAATAATGATTCTTTTGATATTTTTTTTGAGCATTTCCCACCACATTAGTGGATGCTTCGCATGGAGAGGTTTTTTTGCAAAAAGGAGAATTTCATTCTTTAGTTGTTTACATATATGTGGGTCTTCCAGTAGGGAGTCGTTCAGTTTCCAGTGTGTTTTTTTATATTGACAGTTGGGTCTTGAGTGAGATGTTTGAAGTGAGATTAGGTTTCCAAAGATGTGATCCGAGAGATGCGCTGTGGAGATATATATTGATTGTTGAAGTTTGGATGTCAGAGATTTACTGCAATAGATTCTATCTATTCTGGTGCTGGCTTTTGCGGTGATGTATGAGTAACTTTTTTGATTTGGGTGGAGAAGACGGAAGGAGTCGACGATGTCAAGTAGTTGTATACATTCTGTCATTTTCCTGTGGTCATTTCGGATGGTAATTTTGTTAATTGTGTCATTGTTTTCCAGAACGAAGTTGAAATCTCCTAGCCAGATGATGTCGACATGGGGGGTGGCGATGAGGTGTTGGTAGATGTCTTCCAGTTGTTGAATTCTTTCTATGGACGAGGAGGAGGAAGTACCAGAGGTAAGATAAGAGTTGACAATTATGATTGCCTTGCTGTCAATTTCTAATTTAATCATTTGTGAACGGTATTTCGAGATAATTTCGTGATGTTTGACCTGTGAAGCTACATTATTCGGTATTATTAAGACTGTTCCAGCTTTGAAATATTTATTTCTCTCTCTTTTGTCTGGGGCATTGGTAAAAACAGTCAGATTGTTTCTTGTTTGCCAGATCCGGAGTTGTTTTTCGTCAATTCTGTGGGCTTCCTGAATAGCCAAAATGTCGATGTGATATTTTCGGATGAAGAAGGGGATATGCTGAAGGGATTTGGTAAGTCCATTGCAGTTTATTGTGGTTAAGGTTAGAGAATTGTCCATGTTTTTGATTGTCGTCATCGGATTTAGTTACCTGATACAAAATGTTCTTGGTATGCGTGTTTAAGATTTCTTGCTTTTGGGTTTACTCCCATGTTTCAATTTCTTCGAAGTTGTTGGATTGTGAATGGGGGAGCGTTTTCCTTGAGATCCTTTCAGCTGCCTTTCGGCTTCGGAGGTGTCTAGTGGAGAGACAGTCTGAAAGTCAGTAGAGCTGTTGGACTCGTCTGAAGTGGATGGTTTTTCGGTTTCTGAATTAACAATGGCGGTGGTGGCATGAATTTTGGGTGTTTTGGATCTTGTTTGGGTTTGTTCTGGTGCGGGGTCTTTTTTTTCTTCTTTTTCTTCTTCTGTAACTGTAACTGGAGGCGTTGCTTGAGGGTTGGGTTGATCCGTCGGACCAGTGGATGATGTAGAGGTTTGTTTGGATGTTTTTTGTTTATTTCCCCATGTTGAGTTAGGGGAGAGAGCAGAATTGCCTGAGGCGGAGGGTTGCTTTTTATTTTTTATTTTTTTGCAGGTTTCGATTCGGTGACCGAAGTTTCTGCAGTAAGCACATTTCAGGATAGGAGATCCCGGAAGAGAAATTGATACGGCTTGCCCGTTGATGAAGATTTGATTAGGAAGTAGGTCTTCTTTGAGTTCGTCTATTTGAATGTGAAGATATTCATTATGAAATTGAGGGAAACCCTTGTGTGAACCAAATTTGTATCTTCGTAGATTGCCCCAGTTTCTGGATTGGACAAGATGAATGATCTCCTCATCTGGGATGTCGAGGGGGACCGGGTACAGCGTGACCGTGGTCGGAGGAGGAGCTGGTTCCTCCACCCACATGGAGAACGAAGCACCATTTGTTTTGGTTATAACTTGTTGCATTGCGAATTTTGTTTTCATCTGTTTTATGAGATGTTTGGAGTCGTCATCTGATTTGAATGTAATTGAGTAAATCTGCTCTTTATAATTCACTTGGGTCATGCCAAAGATGTTTTGCGATAGGTAGCATAAGGGACCGTCATCTGTGAACAGCTCCATAAATGTGGTTATATCAAATGTTTCAGAAACTTCTTCCTTGTCAAAATGGCACAGAAGCGTACGCGTTTGTTTAAAAAACACCATAATTGATTTCTATGGTTTGATAAATGGGGGTTTCCCTCAGAATAATGGCGGGAAAATGGGTGCAAGTTAGGCCTAGAAGGTCTAGGTTCAAGAAGCCTTGAAAAGGCACTTAAACGTAGGCCTACGGTTAAAAGGTCAGGTTTTCCAGAGACTACACCGTGAAAACAGCCTATCTACCAAGTTTCAAAACTTGGGAGAGGCCAGAACCTGAACTGTGAGTGATTGAAAAAAAAGCCGGCAAATTTGTCGGTTTTTTGGCTATAGCTCTAAAAAGAGCTTTTTGCTAATAACTGAATAAACTTTCTGTGAGAAAGTTTTAGCTGATCGGTTTAAAAAGATTTTAAACTATAACTGGCTGCCTAAAACTGCCTAATAGATGAGATTAGCTTAGATACAGTTTTGGACCTGAGGAGCTCGAAAAACACGTCCGAACCCGACAGATACTACACTTGATCTTAGCTCTTGAGAGCCGAGAAGCGATACCTCTAAATCTTCCCGGACTCTTTTTATTCTTCTCAAAATCCTCCTCGACCTCCAAACGTTCCTATATCGCCCGCCACAAGACGCCAAACTGACGAACTCAACCAGCCAGCAGACAGACGACAATCTTCTGGCCGCCGCCCAGTCACATGATTTGCTGCTTGATGGTTATTGGACCGTGACAGTGGAGATATTTTGTGTCTATCCCGTGGAGGCCATTTCTTGCATTTTTCAGCTTTTTGCTATCAAACTGGGAAATACCCTAAAACGATCGCTTTCATTAGTACTCACAACAAATGTAGTAACAGCAGCAGCAGCACAGTTGACTTGAAGAAACTTTCACAAGATAAATCGGGGATTTATCCATTTTATCAAACCATTCCTGCTGTCACACAGGGCCGACAGTCAATTTCTCATTTTACCCGTGACGCAGGTGTACAACATTTATCCCATAGACATTAATCGATCGTTTGACATCGATCAATCCATCCGCCCATCGTCTTCTTTTTTTTTTTTTTTTTTTTCCCCTCCTTCTCCTCCTCTTCTTCTTTTCCTCAGACTACTTTAATACAAACAAGAGTATCCCACCAGGGTGGGAGATGGGCCGAAGCAGCAGGTACTGCAATAGCTGCACAACCCTCAAACGAGCAGGCGCAAGCGCCTAGCGTCGTTCACCGTTCAAAAATCCGTTTAATCGAAGAGCAGTTCAATGAACTGCGTCCCAGGGATTAAACTGAGAAGAACAGATACTACACTTGATCTTAGCTCTTGAGAGCCGAGAAGCGATACCTCTAAATCTTCCCGGACTCTTTTTATTCTTCTCAAAATCCTCCTCGACCTCCAAACGTTCCTATATCGCCCGCCACAAGACGCCAAACTGACGAACTCAACCAGCCAGCAGACAGACGACAATCTTCTGGCCGCCGCCCAGTCACATGATTTGCTGCTTGATGGTTATTGGACCGTGACAGTGGAGATATTTTGTGTCTATCCCGTGGAGGCCATTTCTTGCATTTTTCAGCTTTTTGCTATCAAACTGGGAAATACCCTAAAACGATCGCTTTCATTAGTACTCACAACAAATGTAGTAACAGCAGCAGCAGCACAGTTGACTTGAAGAAACTTTCACAAGATAAATCGGGGATTTATCCATTTTATCAAACCATTCCTGCTGTCACACAGGGCCGACAGTCAATTTCTCATTTTACCCGTGACGCAGGTGTACAACATTTATCCCATAGACATTAATCGATCGTTTGACATCGATCAATCCATCCGCCCATCGTCTTCTTTTTTTTTTTTTTTTTTTTCCCCTCCTTCTCCTCCTCTTCTTCTTTTCCTCAGACTACTTTAATACAAACAAGAGTATCCCACCAGGGTGGGAGATGGGCCGAAGCAGCAGGTACTGCAATAGCTGCACAACCCTCAAACGAGCAGGCGCAAGCGCCTAGCGTCGTTCACCGTTCAAAAATCCGTTTAATCGAAGAGCAGTTCAATGAACTGCGTCCCAGGGATTAAACTGAGAAGAACAGATACTACACTTGATCTTAGCTCTTGAGAGCCGAGAAGCGATACCTCTAAATCTTCCCGGACTCTTTTTATTCTTCTCAAAATCCTCCTCGACCTCCAAACGTTCCTATATCGCCCGCCACAAGACGCCAAACTGACGAACTCAACCAGCCAGCAGACAGACGACAATCTTCTGGCCGCCGCCCAGTCACATGATTTGCTGCTTGATGGTTATTGGACCGTGACAGTGGAGATATTTTGTGTCTATCCCGTGGAGGCCATTTCTTGCATTTTTCAGCTTTTTGCTATCAAACTGGGAAATACCCTAAAACGATCGCTTTCATTAGTACTCACAACAAATGTAGTAACAGCAGCAGCAGCACAGTTGACTTGAAGAAACTTTCACAAGATAAATCGGGGATTTATCCATTTTATCAAACCATTCCTGCTGTCACACAGGGCCGACAGTCAATTTCTCATTTTAGCAGTGACGCAGGTGTACAACATTTATCCCATAGACATTAATCGATCGTTTGACATCGATCAATCCATCCGCCCATCGTCTTCTTTTTTTTTTTTTTTTTTTTCCCCTCCTTCTCCTCCTCTTCTTCTTTTCCTCAGACTACTTTAATACAAACAAGAGTATCCCACCAGGGTGGGAGATGGGCCGAAGCAGCAGGTACTGCAATAGCTGCACAACCCTCAAACGAGCAGGCGCAAGCGCCTAGCGTCGTTCACCGTTCAAAAATCCGTTTAATCGAAGAGCAGTTCAATGAACTGCGTCCCAGGGATTAAACTGAGAAGAACAGATACTACACTTGATCTTAGCTCTTGAGAGCCGAGAAGCGATACCTCTAAATCTTCCCGGACTCTTTTTATTCTTCTCAAAATCCTCCTCGACCTCCAAACGTTCCTATATCGCCCGCCACAAGACGCCAAACTGACGAACTCAACCAGCCAGCAGACAGACGACAATCTTCTGGCCGCCGCCCAGTCACATGATTTGCTGCTTGATGGTTATTGGACCGTGACAGTGGAGATATTTTGTGTCTATCCCGTGGAGGCCATTTCTTGCATTTTTCAGCTTTTTGCTATCAAACTGGGAAATACCCTAAAACGATCGCTTTCATTAGTACTCACAACAAATGTAGTAACAGCAGCAGCAGCACAGTTGACTTGAAGAAACTTTCACAAGATAAATCGGGGATTTATCCATTTTATCAAACCATTCCTGCTGTCACACAGGGCCGACAGTCAATTTCTCATTTTACCCGTGACGCAGGTGTACAACATTTATCCCATAGACATTAATCGATCGTTTGACATCGATCAATCCATCCGCCCATCGTCTTCTTTTTTTTTTTTTTTTTTTTCCCCTCCTTCTCCTCCTCTTCTTCTTTTCCTCAGACTACTTTAATACAAACAAGAGTATCCCACCAGGGTGGGAGATGGGCCGAAGCAGCAGGTACTGCAATAGCTGCACAACCCTCAAACGAGCAGGCGCAAGCGCCTAGCGTCGTTCACCGTTCAAAAATCCGTTTAATCGAAGAGCAGTTCAATGAACTGCGTCCCAGGGATTAAACTGAGAAGAACAGATACTACACTTTTTTTTTTTTTTTTTTTTTTTTTTTTCTATTAACGTTATTTATATTTGAAATAATAAAGACAAAATAATTCAGTTTTCGATTATAGGTTACGATAATTATTTCGTTTGGTTATGTGTGAAAAAATACGATAAAAAATGCAATTTTGTTATTTTGAGTTATATGATGTTCACGGGAATTTTATGATTTAGCAAAATTTCACATTTGGGGAATTCCAAAAAATCATGATGCGAACATTTGGTGGCAATATTCGACATAAAAAAATAATACACAAATGTAGTGAAAGTACAAGTATTACAATGGGTTCCAAGGATAAATTTATATATTAATTGATAATTATCAGTGGAGTGGTTGTTCCAATCAGTTAAGCAATTGGAAAAAGGTTGGGAAAATACAAAGAATTGAAAAAGTTATTTTGAATTATATGATGTTTCGGGAAAATTTATGATTTATCCAAATTTCATATTAGGGGATTTCCAGAGGTTAGTAATTTTGTGGATCCATTGAACATTGTAAAAAACACAAAAAAATGAAAAATACACACATATATGGATATTTAGAGTAAATTAAGTGACAATTATACATATTTAGTTGCATTATCATGTATATATTATGATTTTATTCATTTAAATAATGTTGTTTTCACAAAATAATCATAGTTGTTCATGTTCCATGCATAATATAGTCATATTATGGTCATTACATAAGAGTACATCAGAATAAAGTGTGCATAGAGTTGTCCATTTGGTTTTGGTTTGTAAGGCGATTGTTTTTGTTTCATCGTTGATGGTATTCCAGGTTCATCATTGGTAGTAGATCATTGTTTGGATGGTCGTCATCGGTTTTCATTTCATAAGTGGTTTCAGTTGATGATTGTTGAATGTTGGTTCATCGTTCCATGTCAGTTTCGCAGCAGTATTTTTGTTTTTATTTTTTTATAGTCATATTTTTATATTATAAATTGGGGTGATGGAGGTTTGGGAGGTTTGGGAGGGGGTGAGAGAAAAGAAAAAAAGAGGATTATGTACTTTTCTTTAGGAAGTTTAAGATAATTACTTGTATCGTTTATATTTATTTATTATTTTATCATATTTTTTTATTCTATTGGTACATCTTAAGGATGTATTTAGTATTATATATGTTAAATATAAGATATGATGCTATGATAGTTGTCTTAAGGTAAGGTATGGGTTTATTTATGCATATTCCATATTTTTCATTTTATATATATTGTGGTCTAGGTCTATGTATAGTTTATTTAGGTTAACTTTAGTATTATTTCCTGTTTATGACCAAGTAAGCCTATTATATCTGATAGTTATAGTATGTGATGCTGTAACAGACATCTTAGGGTAATTTATATATATATTCATTTATTATGTACAGTATTGTATTATATTATTGTATATATATTGTGGTTTAGTCTTATATATAGGTTATTTAGGTTAATTTCAGTATTATTGTTATTTATGATCAACTAGGCCTATTTTATCTGCTAAGTATAGGATGTGATGCTGACAGGCATCTTAAGGTATATATATATTGTCATTTGTTGGGTTCCGAGGATATATTATATATATATATGCTGCTTTCTAGGCCTATATATAGATTATTTAGGTTAAGTTCAGTATGGTCTAATATTCTCAAGTTCTATTTCTATAATTAGAGTAAACTGTCATTCATCTGTCGTTGCTTTATTTATTTATTTCTCTTCGTTGGTGATCTAGGGATGATTTTATCCAAATCTTGGTTCCGTGAAGTTGATGGTTTCTTCTTTTCTTGGGATGTTGCTTGATTTTTGATGATTTTGAATTTGCATTTTATTTTCCATAATGTTTCCTGCATTTTTCTGTTAGTGTTGGTAATGTATTTATTGCTTTTGTCTTGATTTTCTTTCAGCTGGATGATTTCTTCTCTGTATATTGTTAATAGTTTCCTGATGATGTTGATTTTTGGCATGTCATTTGGAAGTAGGTTGTACATGATGGCTCGTTGTAGATTGGAAAGTTGGGTGTTGGTTTCTTCTTTGATTGTGTCGATAATGTACTTTCTAATAATATTTGTAGTTTTACATTGGAGTAAGACATGATTTATGGTGTCCCTTTCTGTTGAGCAGAGTTTACATTTTACTTTGCGAATTTCATTAGATTTTGTCTTGTATAATTTTTTCTTGTCGTAGAAGGATCCACAGATGAAGGCTTTGTGTGCTACTTTGTATGATAGTGATTGTTCTGCTAGGGTGAAGAAGTTGCAGTTTTTTATTTTTAAAAGAATATTTGTCCATGGAATTGGTTGATCTTGGTCATCTTTGATGTCAGATTGGGTGCATTTTTGTTCCAGAAGGGTACGGTACAATTCTTTTGATGTTGTCGCGTGCATCTTATAGGCTAGGAGGTTGTATTTTTGAAGGATGTCCCATCTTTTTTTCCATGTTTCATTTGGTTTGGGTCGATGCGGTATAGAATTGGAGTAGATGTTTGGATTGATTTGTTTTACGAGGGTTCCCATGTTGTACCTGGCCCATTGTATGAAAAAGGAGTTTTCATAATTATCTTCTTGTATTGTGGTTGTCATTGAGATTAAGTATGTAGTAGCACATTTCATTTCTATGTCTGGTATTTGAAGTCCTCCTTTGTTGTAGGGTGCAATAAGTTGTTTTCTTGCTTGAGGTTCTATGATTTGGGGATACCATAAGAATTTGAAGATTTTGTTTTCTATTTGATTTATAGTACTCTGTCTAGGGTAGAAGATGGCTGCAACTTGTAGTATATGTGGTAGGATGAGGGCATTGATGATATTTTTTCTTCCCAGTAGTGATAATCTTCTGGATTTGTGTTGATTTATTATCTTCTCGATTTTGTTAAGGGTTTGATTCCAGTTGATGTTGGCGGTGTTTTCTGTCATCGAAAAAATGATTCCTAGGATCTTGCTTGTGTTTTCTTTGGTGCTATTTGGGATGATTTGTTTAATTTCATTATAGAGTGGGTCCGAGTTGCAGCAAATGATGGTTTTGTTTTGATTAATTTTTAGTCCTGATTGTCTTGAGAAATTTCGTAAGGTCTCGATTATTTCGTTCAGTGATTCTTTTTCTTGAATGAAGAATGTGATATCATCAGCGTATTGTTGGACCGTCAGATGCTGATTTCCCACAGAGCATCCATGAATGTTGGGATTTTGGATGATTTTATATGTCAGGGTGTTAATAGCTATTATGAATAGCAGCATGCTTAACGGGCATCCTTGTCTTACTCCTGATTGAACGTTGATTGGGTTGGTTAGGTTTTGACTTATGCGGATTCTTGCTTGAGGATTTTTGTACATGATTTTTATCCATTTGATGATCGTTTTTGGTATGTTCATACGTTTCAGTGTCATGATGATGAATTGATGGCTGAGGTTGTCGAATGCTTTTTTAAAGTCAAATTGTAGGATGGCCAATCTTGATTTTGTGTCCTGGGATTGTTCCATTGCTGCTTGTATATTGAGATGTATTTTTCTAATGTTTCTTCCAGGAAGTCCACATTGTTGGTGTTGAAGGATGTGGTCTTGAACGTACGGTATCAGTTTATTTTTTAGAATCATACTCAGAATTTTATAGTCTGTGTTTAATAATGCTATAGGCCTCCAGTTCTTTATTTCTTCTTTGTTTCCTTTTTTTGGTAGTAGTGTTATGATTGCCATATACTGTGATGGAGTTAGTATTCCTCTCAGATAGGTGTTGTTGTATATTTCTTGCAGTATTGGAAGCAGGATTTGTTGATGTGCTTTATAAAATTCTGTGGTTAGGCCGTCGGATCCGGGGGACTTGTTGTTGTGTAATTGCTCTATTGCTGTCTTGATTTCTTCTTTTGATACAAATGGTGTTGGTTCTTTTCCATTATCTGATGTTATAGGTGGTATTGTTGATAGATATTGTTGACATTGTTCTTTTGATGGTTGTGTGTCTTGGTTCCATAGTTGATCGTAAAACTCATATGCAATTTGTTCAATTCCTTCTATTTGTGTGATTTTTGTTCCTTGTGCACTGATTAAGCATTGTATGTCTTTTTTCCCTTGTTTCTTGTTTTCGCTTCTGTAGAATAGTTTTGTTGGCTCTTCGGCATCATCAAATATTTTTGTTCTGGATCTTGTCATTGCTCCTTTGTCTCTTTGTACCTGTATTTTCTTTATAGATTCTTGTATTTTCATGAGTTCATTTTGGTCTGTAGGGTTCGTCGAGTTTTTGATAGTTTCTCTTCGATATTGATAGTATATCATTTTTTCCTTTTGTTGTTTGTGTATTTGTTTTGAGAGTATTTGATAATGTTGTCTCAGTTTTCTTTTTGTGTAGTCCCACCATTCTAGGGGGTCTGTTGTTCTTCTCGGGTTTTGGATACAGTTTCTAATTACAGTATCAGTGCTTGTGCGTTCCATTTCCTGATTGAGAATAGATGAGTTTAGTTTCCATAATTTTATTTGTCTTCTTCTTGGTGGGGTTGAAAATCTCAGTGTAATTAATGGTCCATATTTGTGATCGGAGAAGTGGTTATTCACATAAGTAGATTGAATGGTCTTGGTCTGTAGATCTTTTGGGATGTAAATTCGGTCTATTCTTGTAGCCGATTTTTTTGTAATATATGAGAAGACGTTCTTTTGGGGATGGAAGCATCGGTAGGAGTCGCATAGTTGAGTTTTGGTGATAAGATTTCTTAGTGTTTCTTGATCTGGTCTTGCTTGGGTTGGATTTATGGTATCTTCAGAATCAATTATCATATTGAAGTCACCTGCCATGATGATTTCATTGGATGTATTCGTTTCTATGTGTTGCGCCAGTTGTAGAATTTGTTCTTTCCTGCAGAGTATGTTTTGATATGCTCCACCTGATTTTAGATATACATTTATGATTGAGATTTCCTTGTCTGCAATACTTATATTAATTTGCTGGATTCTATTTTTGATGATAATGTGTTGGTCTTTAAGAAGAAGTCTTTCTCTATTTTTCCGGGTGATGATACAAGTACCATTTTTGAAGGGTCTTGTGGTTGTTCTTTTTTCTTCTGTGTTTAGATATACTTCTAGGTTGAGGTTTTGTGTCCACATTCGAATGGCTTCCTTGTCGATGAGGTGGGTTTCTTGAAGGCAGAGGATGTCTATTTCATTGTTCACTATGTATTGTTCTATGTCTTGTAGAGAGGGCATGATACTATTACAGTTTATTGATGCTATTACTATGCTAATGCCCTCCATCGGAAAGATTTCTTCACTTGCTTGTTGTTTGATGTTGATTTAATGAGGGGATGTTGATTTGCTTCTTTGTTTTTTTGGTGTGGGAGTGTCACTGCCCGATGTGCCTCTCCCTCTTTTTTCTTGAACTTGAAATGTTTCAAATGTTTTAATGGTGCTTGGGTTTGTTGAATTTAGTAATTGTTCAAGGTAGCTTGCGTTTTCTTCTATAGACGTGGTGGTGTCTATGTCCGTGTCCATTATGCTGTTGTTGGGGGCGGTGTTTGTGTCGGATTGATCGTCATCTTCTGGGGAACTATCTGTTTCCATGTTTTTGTTGGTTTTGGAGCTGCATCCCTGCTCGTCTGATTTTTGTTGAGGTTCTTGTTGCGGGGGGGTTTTGTGGAGTCTTGTTGTTTCGTCTTGTTGATTTGTGGAGTTTGTTTCTGATTTGTTTTGAGTGGTGTTGGAGGGTGTATTGAGGACGGCATTTCTATAGGATATGATTCCTTTTCCCGTCGGCTCAGATTGTACTGGTGGAGTTGATTTTTTTGGACATTCTTGAATGTTGTGTCCTATTGCTTTGCAATAATTACATCTGTTTCGTTTCCTTGACGACATAATTATTTCAACTGGTTTCTCATTAATTGTGATTTGTTCTGGAATATTATTTTCTTTAATGTCCTCGATAAGGAGGTGCAGATATGAGTTGCGGAACTCTGGAAACTCTCGGTAATGGCCAAACTGTTGGCGAAGAAGCTTGCCCCATTGTTGTTGTGTGACAATATCGGCGATTTCTTCTAGTGGTGTTTCGAATGGAACTGGGTGGAGGGTGATGGTCGTTGCTGGGGGTCTTGGTTCTTGCACCGTGATCCCGATTTGAGTACCATCATTTAGATGGATGAGTTGTCTTGTTGAAAATCTTCTTTTAAAGAAGTGCATTTGTTCTGCACTGTTTTCTGCCTTGAAGGTGATGGAATATAATTTTCTTATGTGGTTGATTTGAGTGATACCAAAGATTTCTTTTTTGGCGTGTGAGAATGGTCCTTCCGCCCGGAAGAGGTTCATGAAGTCGCTTATGTTGAAGGGGTAATCGGTTGGGCATTGTACCTCGAAGTTGAGGGTACGAACCTGTTTGAAAAGAACCATTTTTGAATAATGGTATTCGTTAGGGGGATTTCCGCAAAAAAGGCGGGAAAAATTGGCGTGGTTAGGCTAGGCCTAGTTAGAAAGCCTTCTAAAGGCGTTCTAGCGTAATTAAAAGGAGAAACCTTGACTTTTTTAGGTTATATAACTGATATTTAGGCTAATTACCAAAAATCAGAACTTAAGATAGGGTATTTCCTAGGTTCTAGGCAAATGAAAAAAAAGCCGGCAAATTTTCCGACTTTTTAGGTTTAGCTCTAAAAAGAGCTTTTTGTTGAAAACTGAGAAAACTTTCTGTGAGAAAGTTTTAGATAATTACTTTATAGAGATTTTAAACCATAGATAGCTCACTAAGACTGTCTGATCGCTGAGATATTCTGAGATATAGATCTGGACCTGAAGAGCTCGAAAAACACGTCCGAACCCGACTGATACTACACTTGATCTTAGCTCTTGAGAGCCGAGAAGCGATACCTCTAAATCTTCCCGGACTCTTTTTATTCTTCTCAAAATCCTCCTCGACCTCCAAACGTTCCTATATCGCCCGCCACAAGACGCCAAACTGACGAACTCAACCAGCCAGCAGACAGACGACAATCTTCTGGCCGCCGCCCAGTCACATGATTTGCTGCTTGATGGTTATTGGACCGTGACAGTGGAGATATTTTGTGTCTATCCCGTGGAGGCCATTTCTTGCATTTTTCAGCTTTTTGCTATCAAACTGGGAAATACCCTAAAACGATCGCTTTCATTAGTACTCACAACAAATGTAGTAACAGCAGCAGCAGCACAGTTGACTTGAAGAAACTTTCACAAGATAAATCGGGGATTTATCCATTTTATCAAACCATTCCTGCTGTCACACAGGGCCGACAGTCAATTTCTCATTTTAGCAGTGACGCAGGTGTACAACATTTATCCCATAGACATTAATCGATCGTTTGACATCGATCAATCCATCCGCCCATCGTCTTCTTTTTTTTTTTTTTTTTTTTCCCCTCCTTCTCCTCCTCTTCTTCTTTTCCTCAGACTACTTTAATACAAACAAGAGTATCCCACCAGGGTGGGAGATGGGCCGAAGCAGCAGGTACTGCAATAGCTGCACAACCCTCAAACGAGCAGGCGCAAGCGCCTAGCGTCGTTCACCGTTCAAAAATCCGTTTAATCGAAGAGCAGTTCAATGAACTGCGTCCCAGGGATTAAACTGAGAAGAACAGATACTACACTTGATCTTAGCTCTTGAGAGCCGAGAAGCGATACCTCTAAATCTTCCCGGACTCTTTTTATTCTTCTCAAAATCCTCCTCGACCTCCAAACGTTCCTATATCGCCCGCCACAAGACGCCAAACTGACGAACTCAACCAGCCAGCAGACAGACGACAATCTTCTGGCCGCCGCCCAGTCACATGATTTGCTGCTTGATGGTTATTGGACCGTGACAGTGGAGATATTTTGTGTCTATCCCGTGGAGGCCATTTCTTGCATTTTTCAGCTTTTTGCTATCAAACTGGGAAATACCCTAAAACGATCGCTTTCATTAGTACTCACAACAAATGTAGTAACAGCAGCAGCAGCACAGTTGACTTGAAGAAACTTTCACAAGATAAATCGGGGATTTATCCATTTTATCAAACCATTCCTGCTGTCACACAGGGCCGACAGTCAATTTCTCATTTTACCCGTGACGCAGGTGTACAACATTTATCCCATAGACATTAATCGATCGTTTGACATCGATCAATCCATCCGCCCATCGTCTTCTTTTTTTTTTTTTTTTTTTTCCCCTCCTTCTCCTCCTCTTCTTCTTTTCCTCAGACTACTTTAATACAAACAAGAGTATCCCACCAGGGTGGGAGATGGGCCGAAGCAGCAGGTACTGCAATAGCTGCACAACCCTCAAACGAGCAGGCGCAAGCGCCTAGCGTCGTTCACCGTTCAAAAATCCGTTTAATCGAAGAGCAGTTCAATGAACTGCGTCCCAGGGATTAAACTGAGAAGAACAGATACTACACTTGATCTTAGCTCTTGAGAGCCGAGAAGCGATACCTCTAAATCTTCCCGGACTCTTTTTATTCTTCTCAAAATCCTCCTCGACCTCCAAACGTTCCTATATCGCCCGCCACAAGACGCCAAACTGACGAACTCAACCAGCCAGCAGACAGACGACAATCTTCTGGCCGCCGCCCAGTCACATGATTTGCTGCTTGATGGTTATTGGACCGTGACAGTGGAGATATTTTGTGTCTATCCCGTGGAGGCCATTTCTTGCATTTTTCAGCTTTTTGCTATCAAACTGGGAAATACCCTAAAACGATCGCTTTCATTAGTACTCACAACAAATGTAGTAACAGCAGCAGCAGCACAGTTGACTTGAAGAAACTTTCACAAGATAAATCGGGGATTTATCCATTTTATCAAACCATTCCTGCTGTCACACAGGGCCGACAGTCAATTTCTCATTTTACCCGTGACGCAGGTGTACAACATTTATCCCATAGACATTAATCGATCGTTTGACATCGATCAATCCATCCGCCCATCGTCTTCTTTTTTTTTTTTTTTTTTTTCCCCTCCTTCTCCTCCTCTTCTTCTTTTCCTCAGACTACTTTAATACAAACAAGAGTATCCCACCAGGGTGGGAGATGGGCCGAAGCAGCAGGTACTGCAATAGCTGCACAACCCTCAAACGAGCAGGCGCAAGCGCCTAGCGTCGTTCACCGTTCAAAAATCCGTTTAATCGAAGAGCAGTTCAATGAACTGCGTCCCAGGGATTAAACTGAGAAGAACAGATACTACACTTGATCTTAGCTCTTGAGAGCCGAGAAGCGATACCTCTAAATCTTCCCGGACTCTTTTTATTCTTCTCAAAATCCTCCTCGACCTCCAAACGTTCCTATATCGCCCGCCACAAGACGCCAAACTGACGAACTCAACCAGCCAGCAGACAGACGACAATCTTCTGGCCGCCGCCCAGTCACATGATTTGCTGCTTGATGGTTATTGGACCGTGACAGTGGAGATATTTTGTGTCTATCCCGTGGAGGCCATTTCTTGCATTTTTCAGCTTTTTGCTATCAAACTGGGAAATACCCTAAAACGATCGCTTTCATTAGTACTCACAACAAATGTAGTAACAGCAGCAGCAGCACAGTTGACTTGAAGAAACTTTCACAAGATAAATCGGGGATTTATCCATTTTATCAAACCATTCCTGCTGTCACACAGGGCCGACAGTCAATTTCTCATTTTACCCGTGACGCAGGTGTACAACATTTATCCCATAGACATTAATCGATCGTTTGACATCGATCAATCCATCCGCCCATCGTCTTCTTTTTTTTTTTTTTTTTTTTCCCCTCCTTCTCCTCCTCTTCTTCTTTTCCTCAGACTACTTTAATACAAACAAGAGTATCCCACCAGGGTGGGAGATGGGCCGAAGCAGCAGGTACTGCAATAGCTGCACAACCCTCAAACGAGCAGGCGCAAGCGCCTAGCGTCGTTCACCGTTCAAAAATCCGTTTAATCGAAGAGCAGTTCAATGAACTGCGTCCCAGGGATTAAACTGAGAAGAACAGATACTACACTTGATCTTAGCTCTTGAGAGCCGAGAAGCGATACCTCTAAATCTTCCCGGACTCTTTTTATTCTTCTCAAAATCCTCCTCGACCTCCAAACGTTCCTATATCGCCCGCCACAAGACGCCAAACTGACGAACTCAACCAGCCAGCAGACAGACGACAATCTTCTGGCCGCCGCCCAGTCACATGATTTGCTGCTTGATGGTTATTGGACCGTGACAGTGGAGATATTTTGTGTCTATCCCGTGGAGGCCATTTCTTGCATTTTTCAGCTTTTTGCTATCAAACTGGGAAATACCCTAAAACGATCGCTTTCATTAGTACTCACAACAAATGTAGTAACAGCAGCAGCAGCACAGTTGACTTGAAGAAACTTTCACAAGATAAATCGGGGATTTATCCATTTTATCAAACCATTCCTGCTGTCACACAGGGCCGACAGTCAATTTCTCATTTTACCCGTGACGCAGGTGTACAACATTTATCCCATAGACATTAATCGATCGTTTGACATCGATCAATCCATCCGCCCATCGTCTTC
Source organism: Clavelina lepadiformis (assembly GCF_947623445.1). Classification (NCBI taxonomy): domain Eukaryota; kingdom Metazoa; phylum Chordata; class Ascidiacea; order Aplousobranchia; family Clavelinidae; genus Clavelina; species Clavelina lepadiformis. The sequence goes on along the minus strand of NC_135243.1, from coordinate 17,361,316 downwards.
TTTTTTTTTTTTTTTTTTTTCCCCTCCTTCTCCTCCTCTTCTTCTTTTCCTCAGACTACTTTAATACAAACAAGAGTATCCCACCAGGGTGGGAGATGGGCCGAAGCAGCAGGTACTGCAATAGCTGCACAACCCTCAAACGAGCAGGCGCAAGCGCCTAGCGTCGTTCACCGTTCAAAAATCCGTTTAATCGAAGAGCAGTTCAATGAACTGCGTCCCAGGGATTAAACTGAGAAGAACAGATACTACACTTGATCTTAGCTCTTGAGAGCCGAGAAGCGATACCTCTAAATCTTCCCGGACTCTTTTTATTCTTCTCAAAATCCTCCTCGACCTCCAAACGTTCCTATATCGCCCGCCACAAGACGCCAAACTGACGAACTCAACCAGCCAGCAGACAGACGACAATCTTCTGGCCGCCGCCCAGTCACATGATTTGCTGCTTGATGGTTATTGGACCGTGACAGTGGAGATATTTTGTGTCTATCCCGTGGAGGCCATTTCTTGCATTTTTCAGCTTTTTGCTATCAAACTGGGAAATACCCTAAAACGATCGCTTTCATTAGTACTCACAACAAATGTAGTAACAGCAGCAGCAGCACAGTTGACTTGAAGAAACTTTCACAAGATAAATCGGGGATTTATCCATTTTATCAAACCATTCCTGCTGTCACACAGGGCCGACAGTCAATTTCTCATTTTAGCAGTGACGCAGGTGTACAACATTTATCCCATAGACATTAATCGATCGTTTGACATCGATCAATCCATCCGCCCATCGTCTTCTTTTTTTTTTTTTTTTTTTTCCCCTCCTTCTCCTCCTCTTCTTCTTTTCCTCAGACTACTTTAATACAAACAAGAGTATCCCACCAGGGTGGGAGATGGGCCGAAGCAGCAGGTACTGCAATAGCTGCACAACCCTCAAACGAGCAGGCGCAAGCGCCTAGCGTCGTTCACCGTTCAAAAATCCGTTTAATCGAAGAGCAGTTCAATGAACTGCGTCCCAGGGATTAAACTGAGAAGAACAGATACTACACTTGATCTTAGCTCTTGAGAGCCGAGAAGCGATACCTCTAAATCTTCCCGGACTCTTTTTATTCTTCTCAAAATCCTCCTCGACCTCCAAACGTTCCTATATCGCCCGCCACAAGACGCCAAACTGACGAACTCAACCAGCCAGCAGACAGACGACAATCTTCTGGCCGCCGCCCAGTCACATGATTTGCTGCTTGATGGTTATTGGACCGTGACAGTGGAGATATTTTGTGTCTATCCCGTGGAGGCCATTTCTTGCATTTTTCAGCTTTTTGCTATCAAACTGGGAAATACCCTAAAACGATCGCTTTCATTAGTACTCACAACAAATGTAGTAACAGCAGCAGCAGCACAGTTGACTTGAAGAAACTTTCACAAGATAAATCGGGGATTTATCCATTTTATCAAACCATTCCTGCTGTCACACAGGGCCGACAGTCAATTTCTCATTTTACCCGTGACGCAGGTGTACAACATTTATCCCATAGACATTAATCGATCGTTTGACATCGATCAATCCATCCGCCCATCGTCTTCTTTTTTTTTTTTTTTTTTTTCCCCTCCTTCTCCTCCTCTTCTTCTTTTCCTCAGACTACTTTAATACAAACAAGAGTATCCCACCAGGGTGGGAGATGGGCCGAAGCAGCAGGTACTGCAATAGCTGCACAACCCTCAAACGAGCAGGCGCAAGCGCCTAGCGTCGTTCACCGTTCAAAAATCCGTTTAATCGAAGAGCAGTTCAATGAACTGCGTCCCAGGGATTAAACTGAGAAGAACAGATACTACACTTGATCTTAGCTCTTGAGAGCCGAGAAGCGATACCTCTAAATCTTCCCGGACTCTTTTTATTCTTCTCAAAATCCTCCTCGACCTCCAAACGTTCCTATATCGCCCGCCACAAGACGCCAAACTGACGAACTCAACCAGCCAGCAGACAGACGACAATCTTCTGGCCGCCGCCCAGTCACATGATTTGCTGCTTGATGGTTATTGGACCGTGACAGTGGAGATATTTTGTGTCTATCCCGTGGAGGCCATTTCTTGCATTTTTCAGCTTTTTGCTATCAAACTGGGAAATACCCTAAAACGATCGCTTTCATTAGTACTCACAACAAATGTAGTAACAGCAGCAGCAGCACAGTTGACTTGAAGAAACTTTCACAAGATAAATCGGGGATTTATCCATTTTATCAAACCATTCCTGCTGTCACACAGGGCCGACAGTCAATTTCTCATTTTACCCGTGACGCAGGTGTACAACATTTATCCCATAGACATTAATCGATCGTTTGACATCGATCAATCCATCCGCCCATCGTCTTCTTTTTTTTTTTTTTTTTTTTCCCCTCCTTCTCCTCCTCTTCTTCTTTTCCTCAGACTACTTTAATACAAACAAGAGTATCCCACCAGGGTGGGAGATGGGCCGAAGCAGCAGGTACTGCAATAGCTGCACAACCCTCAAACGAGCAGGCGCAAGCGCCTAGCGTCGTTCACCGTTCAAAAATCCGTTTAATCGAAGAGCAGTTCAATGAACTGCGTCCCAGGGATTAAACTGAGAAGAACAGATACTACACTTGATCTTAGCTCTTGAGAGCCGAGAAGCGATACCTCTAAATCTTCCCGGACTCTTTTTATTCTTCTCAAAATCCTCCTCGACCTCCAAACGTTCCTATATCGCCCGCCACAAGACGCCAAACTGACGAACTCAACCAGCCAGCAGACAGACGACAATCTTCTGGCCGCCGCCCAGTCACATGATTTGCTGCTTGATGGTTATTGGACCGTGACAGTGGAGATATTTTGTGTCTATCCCGTGGAGGCCATTTCTTGCATTTTTCAGCTTTTTGCTATCAAACTGGGAAATACCCTAAAACGATCGCTTTCATTAGTACTCACAACAAATGTAGTAACAGCAGCAGCAGCACAGTTGACTTGAAGAAACTTTCACAAGATAAATCGGGGATTTATCCATTTTATCAAACCATTCCTGCTGTCACACAGGGCCGACAGTCAATTTCTCATTTTAGCAGTGACGCAGGTGTACAACATTTATCCCATAGACATTAATCGATCGTTTGACATCGATCAATCCATCCGCCCATCGTCTTCTTTTTTTTTTTTTTTTTTTTCCCCTCCTTCTCCTCCTCTTCTTCTTTTCCTCAGACTACTTTAATACAAACAAGAGTATCCCACCAGGGTGGGAGATGGGCCGAAGCAGCAGGTACTGCAATAGCTGCACAACCCTCAAACGAGCAGGCGCAAGCGCCTAGCGTCGTTCACCGTTCAAAAATCCGTTTAATCGAAGAGCAGTTCAATGAACTGCGTCCCAGGGATTAAACTGAGAAGAACAGATACTACACTTGATCTTAGCTCTTGAGAGCCGAGAAGCGATACCTCTAAATCTTCCCGGACTCTTTTTATTCTTCTCAAAATCCTCCTCGACCTCCAAACGTTCCTATATCGCCCGCCACAAGACGCCAAACTGACGAACTCAACCAGCCAGCAGACAGACGACAATCTTCTGGCCGCCGCCCAGTCACATGATTTGCTGCTTGATGGTTATTGGACCGTGACAGTGGAGATATTTTGTGTCTATCCCGTGGAGGCCATTTCTTGCATTTTTCAGCTTTTTGCTATCAAACTGGGAAATACCCTAAAACGATCGCTTTCATTAGTACTCACAACAAATGTAGTAACAGCAGCAGCAGCACAGTTGACTTGAAGAAACTTTCACAAGATAAATCGGGGATTTATCCATTTTATCAAACCATTCCTGCTGTCACACAGGGCCGACAGTCAATTTCTCATTTTAGCAGTGACGCAGGTGTACAACATTTATCCCATAGACATTAATCGATCGTTTGACATCGATCAATCCATCCGCCCATCGTCTTCTTTTTTTTTTTTTTTTTTTTCCCCTCCTTCTCCTCCTCTTCTTCTTTTCCTCAGACTACTTTAATACAAACAAGAGTATCCCACCAGGGTGGGAGATGGGCCGAAGCAGCAGGTACTGCAATAGCTGCACAACCCTCAAACGAGCAGGCGCAAGCGCCTAGCGTCGTTCACCGTTCAAAAATCCGTTTAATCGAAGAGCAGTTCAATGAACTGCGTCCCAGGGATTAAACTGAGAAGAACAGATACTACACTTGATCTTAGCTCTTGAGAGCCGAGAAGCGATACCTCTAAATCTTCCCGGACTCTTTTTATTCTTCTCAAAATCCTCCTCGACCTCCAAACGTTCCTATATCGCCCGCCACAAGACGCCAAACTGACGAACTCAACCAGCCAGCAGACAGACGACAATCTTCTGGCCGCCGCCCAGTCACATGATTTGCTGCTTGATGGTTATTGGACCGTGACAGTGGAGATATTTTGTGTCTATCCCGTGGAGGCCATTTCTTGCATTTTTCAGCTTTTTGCTATCAAACTGGGAAATACCCTAAAACGATCGCTTTCATTAGTACTCACAACAAATGTAGTAACAGCAGCAGCAGCACAGTTGACTTGAAGAAACTTTCACAAGATAAATCGGGGATTTATCCATTTTATCAAACCATTCCTGCTGTCACACAGGGCCGACAGTCAATTTCTCATTTTACCCGTGACGCAGGTGTACAACATTTATCCCATAGACATTAATCGATCGTTTGACATCGATCAATCCATCCGCCCATCGTCTTCTTTTTTTTTTTTTTTTTTTTCCCCTCCTTCTCCTCCTCTTCTTCTTTTCCTCAGACTACTTTAATACAAACAAGAGTATCCCACCAGGGTGGGAGATGGGCCGAAGCAGCAGGTACTGCAATAGCTGCACAACCCTCAAACGAGCAGGCGCAAGCGCCTAGCGTCGTTCACCGTTCAAAAATCCGTTTAATCGAAGAGCAGTTCAATGAACTGCGTCCCAGGGATTAAACTGAGAAGAACAGATACTACACTTGATCTTAGCTCTTGAGAGCCGAGAAGCGATACCTCTAAATCTTCCCGGACTCTTTTTATTCTTCTCAAAATCCTCCTCGACCTCCAAACGTTCCTATATCGCCCGCCACAAGACGCCAAACTGACGAACTCAACCAGCCAGCAGACAGACGACAATCTTCTGGCCGCCGCCCAGTCACATGATTTGCTGCTTGATGGTTATTGGACCGTGACAGTGGAGATATTTTGTGTCTATCCCGTGGAGGCCATTTCTTGCATTTTTCAGCTTTTTGCTATCAAACTGGGAAATACCCTAAAACGATCGCTTTCATTAGTACTCACAACAAATGTAGTAACAGCAGCAGCAGCACAGTTGACTTGAAGAAACTTTCACAAGATAAATCGGGGATTTATCCATTTTATCAAACCATTCCTGCTGTCACACAGGGCCGACAGTCAATTTCTCATTTTAGCAGTGACGCAGGTGTACAACATTTATCCCATAGACATTAATCGATCGTTTGACATCGATCAATCCATCCGCCCATCGTCTTCTTTTTTTTTTTTTTTTTTTTCCCCTCCTTCTCCTCCTCTTCTTCTTTTCCTCAGACTACTTTAATACAAACAAGAGTATCCCACCAGGGTGGGAGATGGGCCGAAGCAGCAGGTACTGCAATAGCTGCACAACCCTCAAACGAGCAGGCGCAAGCGCCTAGCGTCGTTCACCGTTCAAAAATCCGTTTAATCGAAGAGCAGTTCAATGAACTGCGTCCCAGGGATTAAACTGAGAAGAACAGATACTACACTTGATCTTAGCTCTTGAGAGCCGAGAAGCGATACCTCTAAATCTTCCCGGACTCTTTTTATTCTTCTCAAAATCCTCCTCGACCTCCAAACGTTCCTATATCGCCCGCCACAAGACGCCAAACTGACGAACTCAACCAGCCAGCAGACAGACGACAATCTTCTGGCCGCCGCCCAGTCACATGATTTGCTGCTTGATGGTTATTGGACCGTGACAGTGGAGATATTTTGTGTCTATCCCGTGGAGGCCATTTCTTGCATTTTTCAGCTTTTTGCTATCAAACTGGGAAATACCCTAAAACGATCGCTTTCATTAGTACTCACAACAAATGTAGTAACAGCAGCAGCAGCACAGTTGACTTGAAGAAACTTTCACAAGATAAATCGGGGATTTATCCATTTTATCAAACCATTCCTGCTGTCACACAGGGCCGACAGTCAATTTCTCATTTTACCCGTGACGCAGGTGTACAACATTTATCCCATAGACATTAATCGATCGTTTGACATCGATCAATCCATCCGCCCATCGTCTTCTTTTTTTTTTTTTTTTTTTTCCCCTCCTTCTCCTCCTCTTCTTCTTTTCCTCAGACTACTTTAATACAAACAAGAGTATCCCACCAGGGTGGGAGATGGGCCGAAGCAGCAGGTACTGCAATAGCTGCACAACCCTCAAACGAGCAGGCGCAAGCGCCTAGCGTCGTTCACCGTTCAAAAATCCGTTTAATCGAAGAGCAGTTCAATGAACTGCGTCCCAGGGATTAAACTGAGAAGAACAGATACTACACTTGATCTTAGCTCTTGAGAGCCGAGAAGCGATACCTCTAAATCTTCCCGGACTCTTTTTATTCTTCTCAAAATCCTCCTCGACCTCCAAACGTTCCTATATCGCCCGCCACAAGACGCCAAACTGACGAACTCAACCAGCCAGCAGACAGACGACAATCTTCTGGCCGCCGCCCAGTCACATGATTTGCTGCTTGATGGTTATTGGACCGTGACAGTGGAGATATTTTGTGTCTATCCCGTGGAGGCCATTTCTTGCATTTTTCAGCTTTTTGCTATCAAACTGGGAAATACCCTAAAACGATCGCTTTCATTAGTACTCACAACAAATGTAGTAACAGCAGCAGCAGCACAGTTGACTTGAAGAAACTTTCACAAGATAAATCGGGGATTTATCCATTTTATCAAACCATTCCTGCTGTCACACAGGGCCGACAGTCAATTTCTCATTTTACCCGTGACGCAGGTGTACAACATTTATCCCATAGACATTAATCGATCGTTTGACATCGATCAATCCATCCGCCCATCGTCTTCTTTTTTTTTTTTTTTTTTTTCCCCTCCTTCTCCTCCTCTTCTTCTTTTCCTCAGACTACTTTAATACAAACAAGAGTATCCCACCAGGGTGGGAGATGGGCCGAAGCAGCAGGTACTGCAATAGCTGCACAACCCTCAAACGAGCAGGCGCAAGCGCCTAGCGTCGTTCACCGTTCAAAAATCCGTTTAATCGAAGAGCAGTTCAATGAACTGCGTCCCAGGGATTAAACTGAGAAGAACAGATACTACACTTTTTTTTTTTTTCTTTTATTTCAAAGATATTACAATGTAAAGTAAAAAAAGGAAAAGTTTTTGAGTGGGGGTTGTAAAAGAGTCAGGGGTCTCTTTTGCCTACCTTCCGATAGGACAAAAAATTTCCCAACCTTGATTTGACTTGCATTTTGCTCACAAGTGCTACGAGCAGGGGCAAGCCTAAAACCTGGTGAGAGGTGGAAGGTGGTATGTTCGGGAAAGGGCACCAAACTCGGCGGCATCAACCGAGACCCTTTCTACATCAGTAAACTGATGGACCACTACACTTGATCTTAGCTCTTGAGAGCCGAGAAGCGATACCTCTAAATCTTCCCGGACTCTTTTTATTCTTCTCAAAATCCTCCTCGACCTCCAAACGTTCCTATATCGCCCGCCACAAGACGCCAAACTGACGAACTCAACCAGCCAGCAGACAGACGACAATCTTCTGGCCGCCGCCCAGTCACATGATTTGCTGCTTGATGGTTATTGGACCGTGACAGTGGAGATATTTTGTGTCTATCCCGTGGAGGCCATTTCTTGCATTTTTCAGCTTTTTGCTATCAAACTGGGAAATACCCTAAAACGATCGCTTTCATTAGTACTCACAACAAATGTAGTAACAGCAGCAGCAGCACAGTTGACTTGAAGAAACTTTCACAAGATAAATCGGGGATTTATCCATTTTATCAAACCATTCCTGCTGTCACACAGGGCCGACAGTCAATTTCTCATTTTACCCGTGACGCAGGTGTACAACATTTATCCCATAGACATTAATCGATCGTTTGACATCGATCAATCCATCCGCCCATCGTCTTCTTTTTTTTTTTTTTTTTTTTCCCCTCCTTCTCCTCCTCTTCTTCTTTTCCTCAGACTACTTTAATACAAACAAGAGTATCCCACCAGGGTGGGAGATGGGCCGAAGCAGCAGGTACTGCAATAGCTGCACAACCCTCAAACGAGCAGGCGCAAGCGCCTAGCGTCGTTCACCGTTCAAAAATCCGTTTAATCGAAGAGCAGTTCAATGAACTGCGTCCCAGGGATTAAACTGAGAAGAACAGATACTACACTTGATCTTAGCTCTTGAGAGCCGAGAAGCGATACCTCTAAATCTTCCCGGACTCTTTTTATTCTTCTCAAAATCCTCCTCGACCTCCAAACGTTCCTATATCGCCCGCCACAAGACGCCAAACTGACGAACTCAACCAGCCAGCAGACAGACGACAATCTTCTGGCCGCCGCCCAGTCACATGATTTGCTGCTTGATGGTTATTGGACCGTGACAGTGGAGATATTTTGTGTCTATCCCGTGGAGGCCATTTCTTGCATTTTTCAGCTTTTTGCTATCAAACTGGGAAATACCCTAAAACGATCGCTTTCATTAGTACTCACAACAAATGTAGTAACAGCAGCAGCAGCACAGTTGACTTGAAGAAACTTTCACAAGATAAATCGGGGATTTATCCATTTTATCAAACCATTCCTGCTGTCACACAGGGCCGACAGTCAATTTCTCATTTTACCCGTGACGCAGGTGTACAACATTTATCCCATAGACATTAATCGATCGTTTGACATCGATCAATCCATCCGCCCATCGTCTTCTTTTTTTTTTTTTTTTTTTTCCCCTCCTTCTCCTCCTCTTCTTCTTTTCCTCAGACTACTTTAATACAAACAAGAGTATCCCACCAGGGTGGGAGATGGGCCGAAGCAGCAGGTACTGCAATAGCTGCACAACCCTCAAACGAGCAGGCGCAAGCGCCTAGCGTCGTTCACCGTTCAAAAATCCGTTTAATCGAAGAGCAGTTCAATGAACTGCGTCCCAGGGATTAAACTGAGAAGAACAGATACTACACTTGATCTTAGCTCTTGAGAGCCGAGAAGCGATACCTCTAAATCTTCCCGGACTCTTTTTATTCTTCTCAAAATCCTCCTCGACCTCCAAACGTTCCTATATCGCCCGCCACAAGACGCCAAACTGACGAACTCAACCAGCCAGCAGACAGACGACAATCTTCTGGCCGCCGCCCAGTCACATGATTTGCTGCTTGATGGTTATTGGACCGTGACAGTGGAGATATTTTGTGTCTATCCCGTGGAGGCCATTTCTTGCATTTTTCAGCTTTTTGCTATCAAACTGGGAAATACCCTAAAACGATCGCTTTCATTAGTACTCACAACAAATGTAGTAACAGCAGCAGCAGCACAGTTGACTTGAAGAAACTTTCACAAGATAAATCGGGGATTTATCCATTTTATCAAACCATTCCTGCTGTCACACAGGGCCGACAGTCAATTTCTCATTTTACCCGTGACGCAGGTGTACAACATTTATCCCATAGACATTAATCGATCGTTTGACATCGATCAATCCATCCGCCCATCGTCTTCTTTTTTTTTTTTTTTTTTTTCCCCTCCTTCTCCTCCTCTTCTTCTTTTCCTCAGACTACTTTAATACAAACAAGAGTATCCCACCAGGGTGGGAGATGGGCCGAAGCAGCAGGTACTGCAATAGCTGCACAACCCTCAAACGAGCAGGCGCAAGCGCCTAGCGTCGTTCACCGTTCAAAAATCCGTTTAATCGAAGAGCAGTTCAATGAACTGCGTCCCAGGGATTAAACTGAGAAGAACAGATACTACACTTGATCTTAGCTCTTGAGAGCCGAGAAGCGATACCTCTAAATCTTCCCGGACTCTTTTTATTCTTCTCAAAATCCTCCTCGACCTCCAAACGTTCCTATATCGCCCGCCACAAGACGCCAAACTGACGAACTCAACCAGCCAGCAGACAGACGACAATCTTCTGGCCGCCGCCCAGTCACATGATTTGCTGCTTGATGGTTATTGGACCGTGACAGTGGAGATATTTTGTGTCTATCCCGTGGAGGCCATTTCTTGCATTTTTCAGCTTTTTGCTATCAAACTGGGAAATACCCTAAAACGATCGCTTTCATTAGTACTCACAACAAATGTAGTAACAGCAGCAGCAGCACAGTTGACTTGAAGAAACTTTCACAAGATAAATCGGGGATTTATCCATTTTATCAAACCATTCCTGCTGTCACACAGGGCCGACAGTCAATTTCTCATTTTACCCGTGACGCAGGTGTACAACATTTATCCCATAGACATTAATCGATCGTTTGACATCGATCAATCCATCCGCCCATCGTCTTCTTTTTTTTTTTTTTTTTTTTCCCCTCCTTCTCCTCCTCTTCTTCTTTTCCTCAGACTACTTTAATACAAACAAGAGTATCCCACCAGGGTGGGAGATGGGCCGAAGCAGCAGGTACTGCAATAGCTGCACAACCCTCAAACGAGCAGGCGCAAGCGCCTAGCGTCGTTCACCGTTCAAAAATCCGTTTAATCGAAGAGCAGTTCAATGAACTGCGTCCCAGGGATTAAACTGAGAAGAACAGATACTACACTTGATCTTAGCTCTTGAGAGCCGAGAAGCGATACCTCTAAATCTTCCCGGACTCTTTTTATTCTTCTCAAAATCCTCCTCGACCTCCAAACGTTCCTATATCGCCCGCCACAAGACGCCAAACTGACGAACTCAACCAGCCAGCAGACAGACGACAATCTTCTGGCCGCCGCCCAGTCACATGATTTGCTGCTTGATGGTTATTGGACCGTGACAGTGGAGATATTTTGTGTCTATCCCGTGGAGGCCATTTCTTGCATTTTTCAGCTTTTTGCTATCAAACTGGGAAATACCCTAAAACGATCGCTTTCATTAGTACTCACAACAAATGTAGTAACAGCAGCAGCAGCACAGTTGACTTGAAGAAACTTTCACAAGATAAATCGGGGATTTATCCATTTTATCAAACCATTCCTGCTGTCACACAGGGCCGACAGTCAATTTCTCATTTTACCCGTGACGCAGGTGTACAACATTTATCCCATAGACATTAATCGATCGTTTGACATCGATCAATCCATCCGCCCATCGTCTTCTTTTTTTTTTTTTTTTTTTTCCCCTCCTTCTCCTCCTCTTCTTCTTTTCCTCAGACTACTTTAATACAAACAAGAGTATCCCACCAGGGTGGGAGATGGGCCGAAGCAGCAGGTACTGCAATAGCTGCACAACCCTCAAACGAGCAGGCGCAAGCGCCTAGCGTCGTTCACCGTTCAAAAATCCGTTTAATCGAAGAGCAGTTCAATGAACTGCGTCCCAGGGATTAAACTGAGAAGAACAGATACTACACTTGATCTTAGCTCTTGAGAGCCGAGAAGCGATACCTCTAAATCTTCCCGGACTCTTTTTATTCTTCTCAAAATCCTCCTCGACCTCCAAACGTTCCTATATCGCCCGCCACAAGACGCCAAACTGACGAACTCAACCAGCCAGCAGACAGACGACAATCTTCTGGCCGCCGCCCAGTCACATGATTTGCTGCTTGATGGTTATTGGACCGTGACAGTGGAGATATTTTGTGTCTATCCCGTGGAGGCCATTTCTTGCATTTTTCAGCTTTTTGCTATCAAACTGGGAAATACCCTAAAACGATCGCTTTCATTAGTACTCACAACAAATGTAGTAACAGCAGCAGCAGCACAGTTGACTTGAAGAAACTTTCACAAGATAAATCGGGGATTTATCCATTTTATCAAACCATTCCTGCTGTCACACAGGGCCGACAGTCAATTTCTCATTTTACCCGTGACGCAGGTGTACAACATTTATCCCATAGACATTAATCGATCGTTTGACATCGATCAATCCATCCGCCCATCGTCTTCTTTTTTTTTTTTTTTTTTTTCCCCTCCTTCTCCTCCTCTTCTTCTTTTCCTCAGACTACTTTAATACAAACAAGAGTATCCCACCAGGGTGGGAGATGGGCCGAAGCAGCAGGTACTGCAATAGCTGCACAACCCTCAAACGAGCAGGCGCAAGCGCCTAGCGTCGTTCACCGTTCAAAAATCCGTTTAATCGAAGAGCAGTTCAATGAACTGCGTCCCAGGGATTAAACTGAGAAGAACAGATACTACACTTGATCTTAGCTCTTGAGAGCCGAGAAGCGATACCTCTAAATCTTCCCGGACTCTTTTTATTCTTCTCAAAATCCTCCTCGACCTCCAAACGTTCCTATATCGCCCGCCACAAGACGCCAAACTGACGAACTCAACCAGCCAGCAGACAGACGACAATCTTCTGGCCGCCGCCCAGTCACATGATTTGCTGCTTGATGGTTATTGGACCGTGACAGTGGAGATATTTTGTGTCTATCCCGTGGAGGCCATTTCTTGCATTTTTCAGCTTTTTGCTATCAAACTGGGAAATACCCTAAAACGATCGCTTTCATTAGTACTCACAACAAATGTAGTAACAGCAGCAGCAGCACAGTTGACTTGAAGAAACTTTCACAAGATAAATCGGGGATTTATCCATTTTATCAAACCATTCCTGCTGTCACACAGGGCCGACAGTCAATTTCTCATTTTACCCGTGACGCAGGTGTACAACATTTATCCCATAGACATTAATCGATCGTTTGACATCGATCAATCCATCCGCCCATCGTCTTCTTTTTTTTTTTTTTTTTTTTCCCCTCCTTCTCCTCCTCTTCTTCTTTTCCTCAGACTACTTTAATACAAACAAGAGTATCCCACCAGGGTGGGAGATGGGCCGAAGCAGCAGGTACTGCAATAGCTGCACAACCCTCAAACGAGCAGGCGCAAGCGCCTAGCGTCGTTCACCGTTCAAAAATCCGTTTAATCGAAGAGCAGTTCAATGAACTGCGTCCCAGGGATTAAACTGAGAAGAACAGATACTACACTTGATCTTAGCTCTTGAGAGCCGAGAAGCGATACCTCTAAATCTTCCCGGACTCTTTTTATTCTTCTCAAAATCCTCCTCGACCTCCAAACGTTCCTATATCGCCCGCCACAAGACGCCAAACTGACGAACTCAACCAGCCAGCAGACAGACGACAATCTTCTGGCCGCCGCCCAGTCACATGATTTGCTGCTTGATGGTTATTGGACCGTGACAGTGGAGATATTTTGTGTCTATCCCGTGGAGGCCATTTCTTGCATTTTTCAGCTTTTTGCTATCAAACTGGGAAATACCCTAAAACGATCGCTTTCATTAGTACTCACAACAAATGTAGTAACAGCAGCAGCAGCACAGTTGACTTGAAGAAACTTTCACAAGATAAATCGGGGATTTATCCATTTTATCAAACCATTCCTGCTGTCACACAGGGCCGACAGTCAATTTCTCATTTTACCCGTGACGCAGGTGTACAACATTTATCCCATAGACATTAATCGATCGTTTGACATCGATCAATCCATCCGCCCATCGTCTTCTTTTTTTTTTTTTTTTTTTTCCCCTCCTTCTCCTCCTCTTCTTCTTTTCCTCAGACTACTTTAATACAAACAAGAGTATCCCACCAGGGTGGGAGATGGGCCGAAGCAGCAGGTACTGCAATAGCTGCACAACCCTCAAACGAGCAGGCGCAAGCGCCTAGCGTCGTTCACCGTTCAAAAATCCGTTTAATCGAAGAGCAGTTCAATGAACTGCGTCCCAGGGATTAAACTGAGAAGAACAGATACTACACTTGATCTTAGCTCTTGAGAGCCGAGAAGCGATACCTCTAAATCTTCCCGGACTCTTTTTATTCTTCTCAAAATCCTCCTCGACCTCCAAACGTTCCTATATCGCCCGCCACAAGACGCCAAACTGACGAACTCAACCAGCCAGCAGACAGACGACAATCTTCTGGCCGCCGCCCAGTCACATGATTTGCTGCTTGATGGTTATTGGACCGTGACAGTGGAGATATTTTGTGTCTATCCCGTGGAGGCCATTTCTTGCATTTTTCAGCTTTTTGCTATCAAACTGGGAAATACCCTAAAACGATCGCTTTCATTAGTACTCACAACAAATGTAGTAACAGCAGCAGCAGCACAGTTGACTTGAAGAAACTTTCACAAGATAAATCGGGGATTTATCCATTTTATCAAACCATTCCTGCTGTCACACAGGGCCGACAGTCAATTTCTCATTTTACCCGTGACGCAGGTGTACAACATTTATCCCATAGACATTAATCGATCGTTTGACATCGATCAATCCATCCGCCCATCGTCTTCTTTTTTTTTTTTTTTTTTTTCCCCTCCTTCTCCTCCTCTTCTTCTTTTCCTCAGACTACTTTAATACAAACAAGAGTATCCCACCAGGGTGGGAGATGGGCCGAAGCAGCAGGTACTGCAATAGCTGCACAACCCTCAAACGAGCAGGCGCAAGCGCCTAGCGTCGTTCACCGTTCAAAAATCCGTTTAATCGAAGAGCAGTTCAATGAACTGCGTCCCAGGGATTAAACTGAGAAGAACAGATACTACACTTGATCTTAGCTCTTGAGAGCCGAGAAGCGATACCTCTAAATCTTCCCGGACTCTTTTTATTCTTCTCAAAATCCTCCTCGACCTCCAAACGTTCCTATATCGCCCGCCACAAGACGCCAAACTGACGAACTCAACCAGCCAGCAGACAGACGACAATCTTCTGGCCGCCGCCCAGTCACATGATTTGCTGCTTGATGGTTATTGGACCGTGACAGTGGAGATATTTTGTGTCTATCCCGTGGAGGCCATTTCTTGCATTTTTCAGCTTTTTGCTATCAAACTGGGAAATACCCTAAAACGATCGCTTTCATTAGTACTCACAACAAATGTAGTAACAGCAGCAGCAGCACAGTTGACTTGAAGAAACTTTCACAAGATAAATCGGGGATTTATCCATTTTATCAAACCATTCCTGCTGTCACACAGGGCCGACAGTCAATTTCTCATTTTACCCGTGACGCAGGTGTACAACATTTATCCCATAGACATTAATCGATCGTTTGACATCGATCAATCCATCCGCCCATCGTCTTCTTTTTTTTTTTTTTTTTTTTCCCCTCCTTCTCCTCCTCTTCTTCTTTTCCTCAGACTACTTTAATACAAACAAGAGTATCCCACCAGGGTGGGAGATGGGCCGAAGCAGCAGGTACTGCAATAGCTGCACAACCCTCAAACGAGCAGGCGCAAGCGCCTAGCGTCGTTCACCGTTCAAAAATCCGTTTAATCGAAGAGCAGTTCAATGAACTGCGTCCCAGGGATTAAACTGAGAAGAACAGATACTACACTTGATCTTAGCTCTTGAGAGCCGAGAAGCGATACCTCTAAATCTTCCCGGACTCTTTTTATTCTTCTCAAAATCCTCCTCGACCTCCAAACGTTCCTATATCGCCCGCCACAAGACGCCAAACTGACGAACTCAACCAGCCAGCAGACAGACGACAATCTTCTGGCCGCCGCCCAGTCACATGATTTGCTGCTTGATGGTTATTGGACCGTGACAGTGGAGATATTTTGTGTCTATCCCGTGGAGGCCATTTCTTGCATTTTTCAGCTTTTTGCTATCAAACTGGGAAATACCCTAAAACGATCGCTTTCATTAGTACTCACAACAAATGTAGTAACAGCAGCAGCAGCACAGTTGACTTGAAGAAACTTTCACAAGATAAATCGGGGATTTATCCATTTTATCAAACCATTCCTGCTGTCACACAGGGCCGACAGTCAATTTCTCATTTTACCCGTGACGCAGGTGTACAACATTTATCCCATAGACATTAATCGATCGTTTGACATCGATCAATCCATCCGCCCATCGTCTTCTTTTTTTTTTTTTTTTTTTTCCCCTCCTTCTCCTCCTCTTCTTCTTTTCCTCAGACTACTTTAATACAAACAAGAGTATCCCACCAGGGTGGGAGATGGGCCGAAGCAGCAGGTACTGCAATAGCTGCACAACCCTCAAACGAGCAGGCGCAAGCGCCTAGCGTCGTTCACCGTTCAAAAATCCGTTTAATCGAAGAGCAGTTCAATGAACTGCGTCCCAGGGATTAAACTGAGAAGAACAGATACTACACTTGATCTTAGCTCTTGAGAGCCGAGAAGCGATACCTCTAAATCTTCCCGGACTCTTTTTATTCTTCTCAAAATCCTCCTCGACCTCCAAACGTTCCTATATCGCCCGCCACAAGACGCCAAACTGACGAACTCAACCAGCCAGCAGACAGACGACAATCTTCTGGCCGCCGCCCAGTCACATGATTTGCTGCTTGATGGTTATTGGACCGTGACAGTGGAGATATTTTGTGTCTATCCCGTGGAGGCCATTTCTTGCATTTTTCAGCTTTTTGCTATCAAACTGGGAAATACCCTAAAACGATCGCTTTCATTAGTACTCACAACAAATGTAGTAACAGCAGCAGCAGCACAGTTGACTTGAAGAAACTTTCACAAGATAAATCGGGGATTTATCCATTTTATCAAACCATTCCTGCTGTCACACAGGGCCGACAGTCAATTTCTCATTTTACCCGTGACGCAGGTGTACAACATTTATCCCATAGACATTAATCGATCGTTTGACATCGATCAATCCATCCGCCCATCGTCTTCTTTTTTTTTTTTTTTTTTTTCCCCTCCTTCTCCTCCTCTTCTTCTTTTCCTCAGACTACTTTAATACAAACAAGAGTATCCCACCAGGGTGGGAGATGGGCCGAAGCAGCAGGTACTGCAATAGCTGCACAACCCTCAAACGAGCAGGCGCAAGCGCCTAGCGTCGTTCACCGTTCAAAAATCCGTTTAATCGAAGAGCAGTTCAATGAACTGCGTCCCAGGGATTAAACTGAGAAGAACAGATACTACACTTGATCTTAGCTCTTGAGAGCCGAGAAGCGATACCTCTAAATCTTCCCGGACTCTTTTTATTCTTCTCAAAATCCTCCTCGACCTCCAAACGTTCCTATATCGCCCGCCACAAGACGCCAAACTGACGAACTCAACCAGCCAGCAGACAGACGACAATCTTCTGGCCGCCGCCCAGTCACATGATTTGCTGCTTGATGGTTATTGGACCGTGACAGTGGAGATATTTTGTGTCTATCCCGTGGAGGCCATTTCTTGCATTTTTCAGCTTTTTGCTATCAAACTGGGAAATACCCTAAAACGATCGCTTTCATTAGTACTCACAACAAATGTAGTAACAGCAGCAGCAGCACAGTTGACTTGAAGAAACTTTCACAAGATAAATCGGGGATTTATCCATTTTATCAAACCATTCCTGCTGTCACACAGGGCCGACAGTCAATTTCTCATTTTAGCAGTGACGCAGGTGTACAACATTTATCCCATAGACATTAATCGATCGTTTGACATCGATCAATCCATCCGCCCATCGTCTTCTTTTTTTTTTTTTTTTTTTTCCCCTCCTTCTCCTCCTCTTCTTCTTTTCCTCAGACTACTTTAATACAAACAAGAGTATCCCACCAGGGTGGGAGATGGGCCGAAGCAGCAGGTACTGCAATAGCTGCACAACCCTCAAACGAGCAGGCGCAAGCGCCTAGCGTCGTTCACCGTTCAAAAATCCGTTTAATCGAAGAGCAGTTCAATGAACTGCGTCCCAGGGATTAAACTGAGAAGAACAGATACTACACTTGATCTTAGCTCTTGAGAGCCGAGAAGCGATACCTCTAAATCTTCCCGGACTCTTTTTATTCTTCTCAAAATCCTCCTCGACCTCCAAACGTTCCTATATCGCCCGCCACAAGACGCCAAACTGACGAACTCAACCAGCCAGCAGACAGACGACAATCTTCTGGCCGCCGCCCAGTCACATGATTTGCTGCTTGATGGTTATTGGACCGTGACAGTGGAGATATTTTGTGTCTATCCCGTGGAGGCCATTTCTTGCATTTTTCAGCTTTTTGCTATCAAACTGGGAAATACCCTAAAACGATCGCTTTCATTAGTACTCACAACAAATGTAGTAACAGCAGCAGCAGCACAGTTGACTTGAAGAAACTTTCACAAGATAAATCGGGGATTTATCCATTTTATCAAACCATTCCTGCTGTCACACAGGGCCGACAGTCAATTTCTCATTTTACCCGTGACGCAGGTGTACAACATTTATCCCATAGACATTAATCGATCGTTTGACATCGATCAATCCATCCGCCCATCGTCTTCTTTTTTTTTTTTTTTTTTTTCCCCTCCTTCTCCTCCTCTTCTTCTTTTCCTCAGACTACTTTAATACAAACAAGAGTATCCCACCAGGGTGGGAGATGGGCCGAAGCAGCAGGTACTGCAATAGCTGCACAACCCTCAAACGAGCAGGCGCAAGCGCCTAGCGTCGTTCACCGTTCAAAAATCCGTTTAATCGAAGAGCAGTTCAATGAACTGCGTCCCAGGGATTAAACTGAGAAGAACAGATACTACACTTTTTTTTTTTTTTTTTTTCTTTTATTTCAACGATATTAAAATTCCAAATAAGAAGAAAGAAATACAAGTAGTTTCGATCGATGATGTAGAACATATGTCCATGCGTTATAGTAATAATGGGGCAATCACATATTCGATAATACAGTTTTATCCAATTGAATAATACAAAATCAGAATAGTTATTTTTAATTGTATGATATACACAGAAAATGTATGAATTAATAAGAGATCAGATTAGGGGAATTTCAAAAAAGCCGGTACAATTTTGAGAATCCAGTTTCCACAGAAAATAAAATGTATACATATGAGTAATACATATAAAGGTGAGTAAAATTCGAAATTTATCAATTTTCAAGTAAGGTTGGGACAGTGGGGAGTTAATTTATCGATAAGTTTCGTTTTAAAGAAATAAAACGCAATAAAATTGGACAAAGTTATTTCGAATTATATGAATTTTCCAAGAGTTTATGAAGTATGTCAAAATAGCCGGTACAGTAGTTTTAGGCAGGTTAGCATATATATATATATATATTGACACATACAATTATGAATAAAAAACAGATATTTTAGTAGTTTACCACGGTGGGGTTAAATGTTTCATGTTAATGAACATGTTTGATAAGATAAAACAAATTTTTTGACCAGTTTTTCCCAGGATGTAGGTTGTGGTAGAGGATTATGATATTGGTGTAGGCCAAGCATAGTGATGTTTCACACATACAATTTGGATTAAAAAAAACAGATATATGAGTAGTTTACCATGATGGGGTTGCATGTTTCATGTTCAAGAACATGTTTGATAAGATGAACAGGAGTTGTTGACCAGTTTTTTCCAGGTAATAGGTTGTGGTAGATGATTTTGATATTGATGGATTTCAAGCGTGGTGTTGTTTCAGCAAAGTGGATAAAAACATCAATGGAGATGGATATTTTCATCATGGATTATTTCAGGATATGCAGAGCAATGTTGAATTGTTGTAAAATCCATAAAGATGATTGAGAAGTTGTTGAACAGGATGATTTCCAGGTTTCAGGTATTGACAATAAGTATTGTATAAATTTAAGTTTCATCATTTTGATGAAGGTAGAAATAAAAAAACAGGGGTTATGTAGTTATGGTACATAATTGAGTATATAGGGTGCATTGTTAATAAGGTAGGATATATAGTAACATAAACTGATATAAAAACAGATGATAAATCATTAAAGTTAGTGTAGAGATAAGGTATCGTAACACAAAAACATGGCGATATGTGTGGGTCGTTACAAGTAAAGTGAGAAACAGATTAAATTTGGTGAGCCGGTGAGTGACATAGTAACAGTTAAGCTATATTAGAAACATTCATAGTAGTTAAGGTTAAATGGATGAGAAAAATTAAAAAACAATAGTACAATCTTCTGGTGTAGACTTGTGGCTTCATCTTTTCATTCGTAGATCATTTTGAATTTTGTTCTGGTTTTCCAAAGGATGTTATTGATAGTGAGGGTTTTGTCTGTGCAGTAGGAGTTTTTTTCATCAAGTGATTCTTTGTATGAGATAAGATTTGACTTAAAGATGTTGAGATATTGTAGAATTTTGACTTTTTCAGCAGTTGGTCGTTGGAATTTGTTGTAAAATAATAACTCTCTGTCAAAGGTGATATTCGTCGAGAACCAATGTAGAATGTCGGATTTAATTTGCCTGAGGATTTCTTGAATTATTGGACAGTCCAGTATTAGGTGGTTAATGTCGTCATGAATTGATTTACAGAATTTGCAGTTGGTTATTCTAATCTGTTGTTGGGGGGTAGTGAAGAGTCTTTGTTTTTTATAAAAGGAGCCCCATAGGAAGCCTTGATGGGCAATCAAATAAGAATGACTTCTTATTTTGAGAGAGGGTGACCATCCAGTCATATTTTTTAAAGTGGTGAGATTCCAAGAAATCATCTGTTGTTTGTGATTGTGGATAAGTGACGGAGTAGAGTGTTTGTTTAGATATAGACGGTATAGGCTCCCTTGAGTTTGTTCTGCCAGAAGAAAATCCTTGTTGTTGATGCTGAGTAGGTCATAAATTTTCAGAGTCTTTTCCCAGGTGCGATTTGGGGTGGGCCGGTATCTAATTGAATTTGAGTACAGGTTTGGTGCTATTTTCATTAATTTTGTTCCAATGTTGTATTTGGCCCAACATGCGAAGAAACTATTTTCGGTGTTTTCCAATAATATTCTTTTCATTTTATAGAGAAAAGTGGAGTGTATTCGGGATGTAACATGGAGAATTTGGAGACCTCCTTCATTGAAGGGGGCGATGAGTTTTTTTCTTGCCAAGGGTTCCAATTTTCTGGGATACCAGAGAAACTTGAAGATGAGGTTGGTGAGTTGGTTGCAAATTTTTATTGGCGGTAGGAAAAGGGTCGCGGTTCTGATAATGTGGGGTAGAAACAGGGCGTTTATTAAATACTTTCTTCCCAGAATGGACAAACGTCTCATTTTGTGCAGATTGTTGAGTTTTTTTATTGTAAGTAGTGCTTTTTCCCAGTTTACGGTAGCATCGTCATCGGAGTGTGAGAAAGTCGTTCCAAGTATTTTCATGTTAGTGGTGATCGGGATATTGGGAAAATGCTGATTTATCTGGTTTTGTAGAAGAGGAGTTGAGACGAAAAATGCAGATTTAGCTTCATTTAATTTGAGTCCGGAAAATTTGCTGAATTCATTTATGATTAGGAGAGCGTTGGATATGGTTGGTATGTCCTTAGCCAGGAGAATGGTGTCGTCGGCGTACTGCTGCAGACTGAGGGAAGTAGATCTGATATTCGGGCAATTGAGGTGAGAGCTATTTGAGATTTTGTGTGCTAAAACGTTTGTTACTATGGTAAAAATAAGCATACTCAGGGGGCATCCCTGTCGGACGCCGCAGGAGATTGGTATCTCTTGAGAAAGGCCTTGAGTAGTTTGGATGAAAGCAAGCGGCTGGTCATAAATTATTTTAATCCAGTTGACTATGGTGCTAGGTAAATTCAATTTATTGAGAAGTCGAATAATAAAGTTGTGATTCACTTTATCGAAGGCTTTGGTGAAATCTAGTTTTAAAATTGCCAGTCCGTCTTGATTGTCATTTTCTTGTTGCAGGGCCGCCTGGATGTTGAGAAGGATGGTTTCCAGGGATCTGCCAGGAATTCCGCATTGCTGAGAGGAGGAAATGAGGTGGGTGACGATTGGTGTTATTCTATTTTTGAGAATGATGCTGAGGATTTTATAGTCCATATTTAAGATCGAAATAGGTCTCCAATTTTTAATTAAAAGGTTATTGCCTGATTTTGGGATAAGTCTAATGAATGCAGATCTCTGAGAGTGGGTGAGCTGGGATTGGAAATAACAATTGTTGAAGATTTCTTGGAGCAGTGGCGAAAGCAGGTGTGAGAATCTCTGATAAAAACTGGCTGTGAGACCGTCCAGACCAGGTGCGGAATGTTTATTAAGTTGTTGTATAGCTGCTTTTATTTCAGCTATGTCGATGAAGGGCGAGAGATCATTGTGAGGATTGGATTCAATTGAGGGAAGGTTGTTCAGGTATTGAGAAAGTTCTTCATCTGTTTTACTTATTTCGGTGGGTTCGGTTTTCCAGAGTTGGGAATAGAATTGGTGAATGGTTTGCTGAATGGTGATGGGGTTATTTGTTATTGTGCTGTCATTTTCTTCATCCAGCTGCAATTTGTTTATGTTGAGTTTTTTTTGGTGTTTACCTTCGAATACTTTAAATATTCTTGAAGGATCTTCTTTGTCCGTGACTGTTTTCATTCTTGATCGTATTCTTTCACCTTGTTGCTGTTGCTCTTGAATGTTTTGAATTTTCTTTTTTAAACTTAGAATTTCCAGATTTTTGTCCGGGGTGAGGTGTTCATTGAGTGATTCTAATTGGTACTGATAGTTTTTTAATAGATTTTGGGTTTTGCGCTTTTTCTTACTTGCTAAAAGAATAATAGATCTTCTGAGGCTTGTTTTGAATAGTTCCCACCATTTTAGTGGATCGAGAGAGCGGAGGGGCTTTTTGGCGAGGCTTCGTATAGTATCGTCAATTTGATTGCCAAATTGTGTGTCTTGAAGAAGGGAGTCGTTGAGTTTCCAGTATGTCCTGCCGTGCTGATGATCGGGTCGTGGAAGAGTTGTCTGAAGAGATATTAAATTGCCGAATGAATGGTCGGAGAAGTGTGCAGTTGAAATGTAAGTGGATTTTGTTATTTTGGCTGTCAGGGCACTGTTGGAGTATATTCTATCAATTCTTGTACTGGCTTTAGCTGTGATGTAAGAGAAGCTTCTTTGGTTTGGATGCAGATAGCGGAAGGCGTCGTTAAGGTCAAACAATTTGAGATATTCTATCATTTTTTTATGGTCATTTCTGATGTGAATTTTATTGACTGAATCTTTGATGTCTAGAACTAGATTGAAGTCTCCCAGCCATAAAGTGTCGTCACGTGGAGTGGTGGTGAGGTGTTGATAAATATGTTCAAGTTGAAGAATTCTTGCAGAGGATGAGGAGGAGGAGGTTCCGGAGGTTAGGTATGAGTTTATAATGATGACCGTTCTATTGTTGATGATTAGTTTTATAAGATGCGATCGATGTTCGGTGATGATGGTGTGATCTTTAACAAAAGGTAGGATATGGTTCGATATGATGAGAGCTGTTCCGGATTTGAAATATTTGTCCTTGGAGTTGGTATCTGGTGCGTTGGTGAAGGATGTCAAATTGTTTTCTTTTTGCCAGTGGAGAAGTTGTTTCGGGTTGATTCTATGGGCTTCTTGGATTGCCAAAATGTCAATTTTATGATCACGCATAAAGGAGGGGATATGTCGGAGAGATCTGGTGAGGCCGTTGCAGTTTATGGTAGCTATAATTAAGGATTTGTTTATTTTTTTATCAGTCTCCATTGGGTTTCGTATGGTATAGCTTGTTTTGGTCAGAGCGTTTAATGGCGTTTTCCTTTTGGTTTATTGGCTTGCTTGTTTTTTGCGTTATTTTTTTTTGAGGTTGCAGGAGGAGGAGTAGTGAAGCAAAGCTTTTGTTCGAGTCCTTTCAGTCGCTTTTCTGCATCGGATGCGTCCAGTGACGAGACGGTCACGAAGTCAGAAGAGCCGCAGGATTCCTCTGAGGTTGACGGGACTTGGGAATCTGAGACAACAATGGGCGTGGGGACTTGATCTTTGTCAGCTGAGGAGTCTGTCTTGGTCTGCCTCGAAGAGGGGGCATCAGATTCCTCAATCGTTGGAGGGTCTTCAGGAGGGCTGAGATGCTCAGTCGGAGTGGTGGATGGTAGCGCGGTTTCATTTAGAGTTGGTTTTTGACGACCCCACGTTGAGTTTGCAGGGAGGGCAGATTTGTTGTTGGAAGAAGGTGGGTTTTTATTTTTTCTTTTATTACAATTCTGTATGAGGTGGCCAAAGTTCCTACAGTAGGCGCATTTACGGATCGGAGCTCCCGGTAGGGATACTGAAACCGGTTGACAATTGATGATGATTTGTTTAGGGAGGATGTCCTCATTGAGTTTGTCAATCTGGAGATGCAGGTATTCGTTATGGAATTGGGGAAATTCTTTATGGGAGCCGAACTTGAAACGTCGCAGAACGCCCCAGTGTTGGGAACGTACCAGATGTTCAATCTCCTGATCAGGGATGTCCAGCGGGACTGGGTAGAGGGTGATAGTAGCTGGTGGGGGAACTGGTTCATCAACCCACATGTGAATCGGTGTACCATTTTTAGGCACAATTGGTTGCCTTTGCGAATAAGTATTTATCATTTTCTTGATGGCGCGTTTAGAGGCGTCATCAGCTTTGAATGTAATAGCAAAAATTTTTTCTTTGTGATCGGATTGTGTCATACCGAATATGTTGTTTGAGATTGAATGAAATGGTCCTTCATCAATAAAAAATTCCATGAATGAGGAGATGTCAAAATTTTCTGAAATTTCGTTGGTGTCGAAGTGACACAGTAAGGTTCGTGTTTGTTTAAAAAACACCATTGTAATTACGAGGACGTATTAGTAACACGTCAAGGTGGGGAGAACAGAGTAAAACGGTAATAAAGAGGACCCCGACACAAGTTTAGAAAAATAAAAGCCGGTTACCATAGAATATAATGGGGGAATCCCAATTCGGGTGAGAACGCGTGGTTGGCTGAAAATAGCCTAGAAATGCGCTAAAAATAGTCAAAAACACAATAAAACAACAATATTCAGTACTTTTGACCACGGAATTAAGTTCCGTGACCTAAAAACTATAAAAAATAATAAAAAGTAGCGCTGAAAAGCGCTGTTTACGAGCGTAAATAGGGTTGCCACTCGGGCTTAGCCTACTGAGCATGAAAATTCAGACAAATACGATTATCAGCGGTTATATTAAAAAGTAAGCAAAGTGTAAGTGTAAAAGTTATAGATAACTACTTTATAAACAATTTGAAACACTCACCGACCCTTTAAACCGGCTAAAACCGGAGTAAATGCCAAAACAAGATCAAGGACCTGCGGAGCTCAAAAAATGCGTCCGAACCCGTCAGATACTACACTTGATCTTAGCTCTTGAGAGCCGAGAAGCGATACCTCTAAATCTTCCCGGACTCTTTTTATTCTTCTCAAAATCCTCCTCGACCTCCAAACGTTCCTATATCGCCCGCCACAAGACGCCAAACTGACGAACTCAACCAGCCAGCAGACAGACGACAATCTTCTGGCCGCCGCCCAGTCACATGATTTGCTGCTTGATGGTTATTGGACCGTGACAGTGGAGATATTTTGTGTCTATCCCGTGGAGGCCATTTCTTGCATTTTTCAGCTTTTTGCTATCAAACTGGGAAATACCCTAAAACGATCGCTTTCATTAGTACTCACAACAAATGTAGTAACAGCAGCAGCAGCACAGTTGACTTGAAGAAACTTTCACAAGATAAATCGGGGATTTATCCATTTTATCAAACCATTCCTGCTGTCACACAGGGCCGACAGTCAATTTCTCATTTTACCCGTGACGCAGGTGTACAACATTTATCCCATAGACATTAATCGATCGTTTGACATCGATCAATCCATCCGCCCATCGTCTTCTTTTTTTTTTTTTTTTTTTTCCCCTCCTTCTCCTCCTCTTCTTCTTTTCCTCAGACTACTTTAATACAAACAAGAGTATCCCACCAGGGTGGGAGATGGGCCGAAGCAGCAGGTACTGCAATAGCTGCACAACCCTCAAACGAGCAGGCGCAAGCGCCTAGCGTCGTTCACCGTTCAAAAATCCGTTTAATCGAAGAGCAGTTCAATGAACTGCGTCCCAGGGATTAAACTGAGAAGAACAGATACTACACTTGATCTTAGCTCTTGAGAGCCGAGAAGCGATACCTCTAAATCTTCCCGGACTCTTTTTATTCTTCTCAAAATCCTCCTCGACCTCCAAACGTTCCTATATCGCCCGCCACAAGACGCCAAACTGACGAACTCAACCAGCCAGCAGACAGACGACAATCTTCTGGCCGCCGCCCAGTCACATGATTTGCTGCTTGATGGTTATTGGACCGTGACAGTGGAGATATTTTGTGTCTATCCCGTGGAGGCCATTTCTTGCATTTTTCAGCTTTTTGCTATCAAACTGGGAAATACCCTAAAACGATCGCTTTCATTAGTACTCACAACAAATGTAGTAACAGCAGCAGCAGCACAGTTGACTTGAAGAAACTTTCACAAGATAAATCGGGGATTTATCCATTTTATCAAACCATTCCTGCTGTCACACAGGGCCGACAGTCAATTTCTCATTTTAGCAGTGACGCAGGTGTACAACATTTATCCCATAGACATTAATCGATCGTTTGACATCGATCAATCCATCCGCCCATCGTCTTCTTTTTTTTTTTTTTTTTTTTCCCCTCCTTCTCCTCCTCTTCTTCTTTTCCTCAGACTACTTTAATACAAACAAGAGTATCCCACCAGGGTGGGAGATGGGCCGAAGCAGCAGGTACTGCAATAGCTGCACAACCCTCAAACGAGCAGGCGCAAGCGCCTAGCGTCGTTCACCGTTCAAAAATCCGTTTAATCGAAGAGCAGTTCAATGAACTGCGTCCCAGGGATTAAACTGAGAAGAACAGATACTACACTTGATCTTAGCTCTTGAGAGCCGAGAAGCGATACCTCTAAATCTTCCCGGACTCTTTTTATTCTTCTCAAAATCCTCCTCGACCTCCAAACGTTCCTATATCGCCCGCCACAAGACGCCAAACTGACGAACTCAACCAGCCAGCAGACAGACGACAATCTTCTGGCCGCCGCCCAGTCACATGATTTGCTGCTTGATGGTTATTGGACCGTGACAGTGGAGATATTTTGTGTCTATCCCGTGGAGGCCATTTCTTGCATTTTTCAGCTTTTTGCTATCAAACTGGGAAATACCCTAAAACGATCGCTTTCATTAGTACTCACAACAAATGTAGTAACAGCAGCAGCAGCACAGTTGACTTGAAGAAACTTTCACAAGATAAATCGGGGATTTATCCATTTTATCAAACCATTCCTGCTGTCACACAGGGCCGACAGTCAATTTCTCATTTTACCCGTGACGCAGGTGTACAACATTTATCCCATAGACATTAATCGATCGTTTGACATCGATCAATCCATCCGCCCATCGTCTTCTTTTTTTTTTTTTTTTTTTTCCCCTCCTTCTCCTCCTCTTCTTCTTTTCCTCAGACTACTTTAATACAAACAAGAGTATCCCACCAGGGTGGGAGATGGGCCGAAGCAGCAGGTACTGCAATAGCTGCACAACCCTCAAACGAGCAGGCGCAAGCGCCTAGCGTCGTTCACCGTTCAAAAATCCGTTTAATCGAAGAGCAGTTCAATGAACTGCGTCCCAGGGATTAAACTGAGAAGAACAGATACTACACTTGATCTTAGCTCTTGAGAGCCGAGAAGCGATACCTCTAAATCTTCCCGGACTCTTTTTATTCTTCTCAAAATCCTCCTCGACCTCCAAACGTTCCTATATCGCCCGCCACAAGACGCCAAACTGACGAACTCAACCAGCCAGCAGACAGACGACAATCTTCTGGCCGCCGCCCAGTCACATGATTTGCTGCTTGATGGTTATTGGACCGTGACAGTGGAGATATTTTGTGTCTATCCCGTGGAGGCCATTTCTTGCATTTTTCAGCTTTTTGCTATCAAACTGGGAAATACCCTAAAACGATCGCTTTCATTAGTACTCACAACAAATGTAGTAACAGCAGCAGCAGCACAGTTGACTTGAAGAAACTTTCACAAGATAAATCGGGGATTTATCCATTTTATCAAACCATTCCTGCTGTCACACAGGGCCGACAGTCAATTTCTCATTTTAGCAGTGACGCAGGTGTACAACATTTATCCCATAGACATTAATCGATCGTTTGACATCGATCAATCCATCCGCCCATCGTCTTCTTTTTTTTTTTTTTTTTTTTCCCCTCCTTCTCCTCCTCTTCTTCTTTTCCTCAGACTACTTTAATACAAACAAGAGTATCCCACCAGGGTGGGAGATGGGCCGAAGCAGCAGGTACTGCAATAGCTGCACAACCCTCAAACGAGCAGGCGCAAGCGCCTAGCGTCGTTCACCGTTCAAAAATCCGTTTAATCGAAGAGCAGTTCAATGAACTGCGTCCCAGGGATTAAACTGAGAAGAACAGATACTACACTTGATCTTAGCTCTTGAGAGCCGAGAAGCGATACCTCTAAATCTTCCCGGACTCTTTTTATTCTTCTCAAAATCCTCCTCGACCTCCAAACGTTCCTATATCGCCCGCCACAAGACGCCAAACTGACGAACTCAACCAGCCAGCAGACAGACGACAATCTTCTGGCCGCCGCCCAGTCACATGATTTGCTGCTTGATGGTTATTGGACCGTGACAGTGGAGATATTTTGTGTCTATCCCGTGGAGGCCATTTCTTGCATTTTTCAGCTTTTTGCTATCAAACTGGGAAATACCCTAAAACGATCGCTTTCATTAGTACTCACAACAAATGTAGTAACAGCAGCAGCAGCACAGTTGACTTGAAGAAACTTTCACAAGATAAATCGGGGATTTATCCATTTTATCAAACCATTCCTGCTGTCACACAGGGCCGACAGTCAATTTCTCATTTTACCCGTGACGCAGGTGTACAACATTTATCCCATAGACATTAATCGATCGTTTGACATCGATCAATCCATCCGCCCATCGTCTTCTTTTTTTTTTTTTTTTTTTTCCCCTCCTTCTCCTCCTCTTCTTCTTTTCCTCAGACTACTTTAATACAAACAAGAGTATCCCACCAGGGTGGGAGATGGGCCGAAGCAGCAGGTACTGCAATAGCTGCACAACCCTCAAACGAGCAGGCGCAAGCGCCTAGCGTCGTTCACCGTTCAAAAATCCGTTTAATCGAAGAGCAGTTCAATGAACTGCGTCCCAGGGATTAAACTGAGAAGAACAGATACTACACTTGATCTTAGCTCTTGAGAGCCGAGAAGCGATACCTCTAAATCTTCCCGGACTCTTTTTATTCTTCTCAAAATCCTCCTCGACCTCCAAACGTTCCTATATCGCCCGCCACAAGACGCCAAACTGACGAACTCAACCAGCCAGCAGACAGACGACAATCTTCTGGCCGCCGCCCAGTCACATGATTTGCTGCTTGATGGTTATTGGACCGTGACAGTGGAGATATTTTGTGTCTATCCCGTGGAGGCCATTTCTTGCATTTTTCAGCTTTTTGCTATCAAACTGGGAAATACCCTAAAACGATCGCTTTCATTAGTACTCACAACAAATGTAGTAACAGCAGCAGCAGCACAGTTGACTTGAAGAAACTTTCACAAGATAAATCGGGGATTTATCCATTTTATCAAACCATTCCTGCTGTCACACAGGGCCGACAGTCAATTTCTCATTTTACCCGTGACGCAGGTGTACAACATTTATCCCATAGACATTAATCGATCGTTTGACATCGATCAATCCATCCGCCCATCGTCTTCTTTTTTTTTTTTTTTTTTTTCCCCTCCTTCTCCTCCTCTTCTTCTTTTCCTCAGACTACTTTAATACAAACAAGAGTATCCCACCAGGGTGGGAGATGGGCCGAAGCAGCAGGTACTGCAATAGCTGCACAACCCTCAAACGAGCAGGCGCAAGCGCCTAGCGTCGTTCACCGTTCAAAAATCCGTTTAATCGAAGAGCAGTTCAATGAACTGCGTCCCAGGGATTAAACTGAGAAGAACAGATACTACACTTGATCTTAGCTCTTGAGAGCCGAGAAGCGATACCTCTAAATCTTCCCGGACTCTTTTTATTCTTCTCAAAATCCTCCTCGACCTCCAAACGTTCCTATATCGCCCGCCACAAGACGCCAAACTGACGAACTCAACCAGCCAGCAGACAGACGACAATCTTCTGGCCGCCGCCCAGTCACATGATTTGCTGCTTGATGGTTATTGGACCGTGACAGTGGAGATATTTTGTGTCTATCCCGTGGAGGCCATTTCTTGCATTTTTCAGCTTTTTGCTATCAAACTGGGAAATACCCTAAAACGATCGCTTTCATTAGTACTCACAACAAATGTAGTAACAGCAGCAGCAGCACAGTTGACTTGAAGAAACTTTCACAAGATAAATCGGGGATTTATCCATTTTATCAAACCATTCCTGCTGTCACACAGGGCCGACAGTCAATTTCTCATTTTAGCAGTGACGCAGGTGTACAACATTTATCCCATAGACATTAATCGATCGTTTGACATCGATCAATCCATCCGCCCATCGTCTTCTTTTTTTTTTTTTTTTTTTTCCCCTCCTTCTCCTCCTCTTCTTCTTTTCCTCAGACTACTTTAATACAAACAAGAGTATCCCACCAGGGTGGGAGATGGGCCGAAGCAGCAGGTACTGCAATAGCTGCACAACCCTCAAACGAGCAGGCGCAAGCGCCTAGCGTCGTTCACCGTTCAAAAATCCGTTTAATCGAAGAGCAGTTCAATGAACTGCGTCCCAGGGATTAAACTGAGAAGAACAGATACTACACTTGATCTTAGCTCTTGAGAGCCGAGAAGCGATACCTCTAAATCTTCCCGGACTCTTTTTATTCTTCTCAAAATCCTCCTCGACCTCCAAACGTTCCTATATCGCCCGCCACAAGACGCCAAACTGACGAACTCAACCAGCCAGCAGACAGACGACAATCTTCTGGCCGCCGCCCAGTCACATGATTTGCTGCTTGATGGTTATTGGACCGTGACAGTGGAGATATTTTGTGTCTATCCCGTGGAGGCCATTTCTTGCATTTTTCAGCTTTTTGCTATCAAACTGGGAAATACCCTAAAACGATCGCTTTCATTAGTACTCACAACAAATGTAGTAACAGCAGCAGCAGCACAGTTGACTTGAAGAAACTTTCACAAGATAAATCGGGGATTTATCCATTTTATCAAACCATTCCTGCTGTCACACAGGGCCGACAGTCAATTTCTCATTTTACCCGTGACGCAGGTGTACAACATTTATCCCATAGACATTAATCGATCGTTTGACATCGATCAATCCATCCGCCCATCGTCTTCTTTTTTTTTTTTTTTTTTTTCCCCTCCTTCTCCTCCTCTTCTTCTTTTCCTCAGACTACTTTAATACAAACAAGAGTATCCCACCAGGGTGGGAGATGGGCCGAAGCAGCAGGTACTGCAATAGCTGCACAACCCTCAAACGAGCAGGCGCAAGCGCCTAGCGTCGTTCACCGTTCAAAAATCCGTTTAATCGAAGAGCAGTTCAATGAACTGCGTCCCAGGGATTAAACTGAGAAGAACAGATACTACACTTGATCTTAGCTCTTGAGAGCCGAGAAGCGATACCTCTAAATCTTCCCGGACTCTTTTTATTCTTCTCAAAATCCTCCTCGACCTCCAAACGTTCCTATATCGCCCGCCACAAGACGCCAAACTGACGAACTCAACCAGCCAGCAGACAGACGACAATCTTCTGGCCGCCGCCCAGTCACATGATTTGCTGCTTGATGGTTATTGGACCGTGACAGTGGAGATATTTTGTGTCTATCCCGTGGAGGCCATTTCTTGCATTTTTCAGCTTTTTGCTATCAAACTGGGAAATACCCTAAAACGATCGCTTTCATTAGTACTCACAACAAATGTAGTAACAGCAGCAGCAGCACAGTTGACTTGAAGAAACTTTCACAAGATAAATCGGGGATTTATCCATTTTATCAAACCATTCCTGCTGTCACACAGGGCCGACAGTCAATTTCTCATTTTACCCGTGACGCAGGTGTACAACATTTATCCCATAGACATTAATCGATCGTTTGACATCGATCAATCCATCCGCCCATCGTCTTCTTTTTTTTTTTTTTTTTTTTCCCCTC
This sequence comes from Clavelina lepadiformis, assembly GCF_947623445.1. Classification (NCBI taxonomy): domain Eukaryota; kingdom Metazoa; phylum Chordata; class Ascidiacea; order Aplousobranchia; family Clavelinidae; genus Clavelina; species Clavelina lepadiformis. The sequence continues at coordinate 17,329,317 of NC_135243.1, read as the reverse complement.
CTTCTCCTCCTCTTCTTCTTTTCCTCAGACTACTTTAATACAAACAAGAGTATCCCACCAGGGTGGGAGATGGGCCGAAGCAGCAGGTACTGCAATAGCTGCACAACCCTCAAACGAGCAGGCGCAAGCGCCTAGCGTCGTTCACCGTTCAAAAATCCGTTTAATCGAAGAGCAGTTCAATGAACTGCGTCCCAGGGATTAAACTGAGAAGAACAGATACTACACTTGATCTTAGCTCTTGAGAGCCGAGAAGCGATACCTCTAAATCTTCCCGGACTCTTTTTATTCTTCTCAAAATCCTCCTCGACCTCCAAACGTTCCTATATCGCCCGCCACAAGACGCCAAACTGACGAACTCAACCAGCCAGCAGACAGACGACAATCTTCTGGCCGCCGCCCAGTCACATGATTTGCTGCTTGATGGTTATTGGACCGTGACAGTGGAGATATTTTGTGTCTATCCCGTGGAGGCCATTTCTTGCATTTTTCAGCTTTTTGCTATCAAACTGGGAAATACCCTAAAACGATCGCTTTCATTAGTACTCACAACAAATGTAGTAACAGCAGCAGCAGCACAGTTGACTTGAAGAAACTTTCACAAGATAAATCGGGGATTTATCCATTTTATCAAACCATTCCTGCTGTCACACAGGGCCGACAGTCAATTTCTCATTTTACCCGTGACGCAGGTGTACAACATTTATCCCATAGACATTAATCGATCGTTTGACATCGATCAATCCATCCGCCCATCGTCTTCTTTTTTTTTTTTTTTTTTTTCCCCTCCTTCTCCTCCTCTTCTTCTTTTCCTCAGACTACTTTAATACAAACAAGAGTATCCCACCAGGGTGGGAGATGGGCCGAAGCAGCAGGTACTGCAATAGCTGCACAACCCTCAAACGAGCAGGCGCAAGCGCCTAGCGTCGTTCACCGTTCAAAAATCCGTTTAATCGAAGAGCAGTTCAATGAACTGCGTCCCAGGGATTAAACTGAGAAGAACAGATACTACACTTGATCTTAGCTCTTGAGAGCCGAGAAGCGATACCTCTAAATCTTCCCGGACTCTTTTTATTCTTCTCAAAATCCTCCTCGACCTCCAAACGTTCCTATATCGCCCGCCACAAGACGCCAAACTGACGAACTCAACCAGCCAGCAGACAGACGACAATCTTCTGGCCGCCGCCCAGTCACATGATTTGCTGCTTGATGGTTATTGGACCGTGACAGTGGAGATATTTTGTGTCTATCCCGTGGAGGCCATTTCTTGCATTTTTCAGCTTTTTGCTATCAAACTGGGAAATACCCTAAAACGATCGCTTTCATTAGTACTCACAACAAATGTAGTAACAGCAGCAGCAGCACAGTTGACTTGAAGAAACTTTCACAAGATAAATCGGGGATTTATCCATTTTATCAAACCATTCCTGCTGTCACACAGGGCCGACAGTCAATTTCTCATTTTACCCGTGACGCAGGTGTACAACATTTATCCCATAGACATTAATCGATCGTTTGACATCGATCAATCCATCCGCCCATCGTCTTCTTTTTTTTTTTTTTTTTTTTCCCCTCCTTCTCCTCCTCTTCTTCTTTTCCTCAGACTACTTTAATACAAACAAGAGTATCCCACCAGGGTGGGAGATGGGCCGAAGCAGCAGGTACTGCAATAGCTGCACAACCCTCAAACGAGCAGGCGCAAGCGCCTAGCGTCGTTCACCGTTCAAAAATCCGTTTAATCGAAGAGCAGTTCAATGAACTGCGTCCCAGGGATTAAACTGAGAAGAACAGATACTACACTTGATCTTAGCTCTTGAGAGCCGAGAAGCGATACCTCTAAATCTTCCCGGACTCTTTTTATTCTTCTCAAAATCCTCCTCGACCTCCAAACGTTCCTATATCGCCCGCCACAAGACGCCAAACTGACGAACTCAACCAGCCAGCAGACAGACGACAATCTTCTGGCCGCCGCCCAGTCACATGATTTGCTGCTTGATGGTTATTGGACCGTGACAGTGGAGATATTTTGTGTCTATCCCGTGGAGGCCATTTCTTGCATTTTTCAGCTTTTTGCTATCAAACTGGGAAATACCCTAAAACGATCGCTTTCATTAGTACTCACAACAAATGTAGTAACAGCAGCAGCAGCACAGTTGACTTGAAGAAACTTTCACAAGATAAATCGGGGATTTATCCATTTTATCAAACCATTCCTGCTGTCACACAGGGCCGACAGTCAATTTCTCATTTTACCCGTGACGCAGGTGTACAACATTTATCCCATAGACATTAATCGATCGTTTGACATCGATCAATCCATCCGCCCATCGTCTTCTTTTTTTTTTTTTTTTTTTTCCCCTCCTTCTCCTCCTCTTCTTCTTTTCCTCAGACTACTTTAATACAAACAAGAGTATCCCACCAGGGTGGGAGATGGGCCGAAGCAGCAGGTACTGCAATAGCTGCACAACCCTCAAACGAGCAGGCGCAAGCGCCTAGCGTCGTTCACCGTTCAAAAATCCGTTTAATCGAAGAGCAGTTCAATGAACTGCGTCCCAGGGATTAAACTGAGAAGAACAGATACTACACTTGATCTTAGCTCTTGAGAGCCGAGAAGCGATACCTCTAAATCTTCCCGGACTCTTTTTATTCTTCTCAAAATCCTCCTCGACCTCCAAACGTTCCTATATCGCCCGCCACAAGACGCCAAACTGACGAACTCAACCAGCCAGCAGACAGACGACAATCTTCTGGCCGCCGCCCAGTCACATGATTTGCTGCTTGATGGTTATTGGACCGTGACAGTGGAGATATTTTGTGTCTATCCCGTGGAGGCCATTTCTTGCATTTTTCAGCTTTTTGCTATCAAACTGGGAAATACCCTAAAACGATCGCTTTCATTAGTACTCACAACAAATGTAGTAACAGCAGCAGCAGCACAGTTGACTTGAAGAAACTTTCACAAGATAAATCGGGGATTTATCCATTTTATCAAACCATTCCTGCTGTCACACAGGGCCGACAGTCAATTTCTCATTTTAGCAGTGACGCAGGTGTACAACATTTATCCCATAGACATTAATCGATCGTTTGACATCGATCAATCCATCCGCCCATCGTCTTCTTTTTTTTTTTTTTTTTTTTCCCCTCCTTCTCCTCCTCTTCTTCTTTTCCTCAGACTACTTTAATACAAACAAGAGTATCCCACCAGGGTGGGAGATGGGCCGAAGCAGCAGGTACTGCAATAGCTGCACAACCCTCAAACGAGCAGGCGCAAGCGCCTAGCGTCGTTCACCGTTCAAAAATCCGTTTAATCGAAGAGCAGTTCAATGAACTGCGTCCCAGGGATTAAACTGAGAAGAACAGATACTACACTTGATCTTAGCTCTTGAGAGCCGAGAAGCGATACCTCTAAATCTTCCCGGACTCTTTTTATTCTTCTCAAAATCCTCCTCGACCTCCAAACGTTCCTATATCGCCCGCCACAAGACGCCAAACTGACGAACTCAACCAGCCAGCAGACAGACGACAATCTTCTGGCCGCCGCCCAGTCACATGATTTGCTGCTTGATGGTTATTGGACCGTGACAGTGGAGATATTTTGTGTCTATCCCGTGGAGGCCATTTCTTGCATTTTTCAGCTTTTTGCTATCAAACTGGGAAATACCCTAAAACGATCGCTTTCATTAGTACTCACAACAAATGTAGTAACAGCAGCAGCAGCACAGTTGACTTGAAGAAACTTTCACAAGATAAATCGGGGATTTATCCATTTTATCAAACCATTCCTGCTGTCACACAGGGCCGACAGTCAATTTCTCATTTTACCCGTGACGCAGGTGTACAACATTTATCCCATAGACATTAATCGATCGTTTGACATCGATCAATCCATCCGCCCATCGTCTTCTTTTTTTTTTTTTTTTTTTTCCCCTCCTTCTCCTCCTCTTCTTCTTTTCCTCAGACTACTTTAATACAAACAAGAGTATCCCACCAGGGTGGGAGATGGGCCGAAGCAGCAGGTACTGCAATAGCTGCACAACCCTCAAACGAGCAGGCGCAAGCGCCTAGCGTCGTTCACCGTTCAAAAATCCGTTTAATCGAAGAGCAGTTCAATGAACTGCGTCCCAGGGATTAAACTGAGAAGAACAGATACTACACTTTTTTTTTTTTTTTTTTTTTTTTACTGTGATGAGGAAGGCGTTCGCCTTCCCCCCCCCAGCTTACTTTGTTGGGTAGGAGGTGAGAGGTGGGTGGTGAGTGTTTAGCTCGATTGTGAAGCTTAGGTTTGTTCATTTGCCTATCTTCCGATAACCAAATGACCTAAACTAGAACTCGCATTTTTCGTAAAGCGGATACGAGCAGGAGCAAGCTAGGAACCTGGCGTGTGTTGACAGATGTAATGTGTCGGAGAGGGCAATTTTTTGGCTGATGTTAACCATACCACTCTCGTACATCAGAAACCTGATGGACCGCCCGCTTGATCTTAGCTCTTGAGAGCCGAGAAGCGATACCTCTAAATCTTCCCGGACTCTTTTTATTCTTCTCAAAATCCTCCTCGACCTCCAAACGTTCCTATATCGCCCGCCACAAGACGCCAAACTGACGAACTCAACCAGCCAGCAGACAGACGACAATCTTCTGGCCGCCGCCCAGTCACATGATTTGCTGCTTGATGGTTATTGGACCGTGACAGTGGAGATATTTTGTGTCTATCCCGTGGAGGCCATTTCTTGCATTTTTCAGCTTTTTGCTATCAAACTGGGAAATACCCTAAAACGATCGCTTTCATTAGTACTCACAACAAATGTAGTAACAGCAGCAGCAGCACAGTTGACTTGAAGAAACTTTCACAAGATAAATCGGGGATTTATCCATTTTATCAAACCATTCCTGCTGTCACACAGGGCCGACAGTCAATTTCTCATTTTAGCAGTGACGCAGGTGTACAACATTTATCCCATAGACATTAATCGATCGTTTGACATCGATCAATCCATCCGCCCATCGTCTTCTTTTTTTTTTTTTTTTTTTTCCCCTCCTTCTCCTCCTCTTCTTCTTTTCCTCAGACTACTTTAATACAAACAAGAGTATCCCACCAGGGTGGGAGATGGGCCGAAGCAGCAGGTACTGCAATAGCTGCACAACCCTCAAACGAGCAGGCGCAAGCGCCTAGCGTCGTTCACCGTTCAAAAATCCGTTTAATCGAAGAGCAGTTCAATGAACTGCGTCCCAGGGATTAAACTGAGAAGAACAGATACTACACTTGATCTTAGCTCTTGAGAGCCGAGAAGCGATACCTCTAAATCTTCCCGGACTCTTTTTATTCTTCTCAAAATCCTCCTCGACCTCCAAACGTTCCTATATCGCCCGCCACAAGACGCCAAACTGACGAACTCAACCAGCCAGCAGACAGACGACAATCTTCTGGCCGCCGCCCAGTCACATGATTTGCTGCTTGATGGTTATTGGACCGTGACAGTGGAGATATTTTGTGTCTATCCCGTGGAGGCCATTTCTTGCATTTTTCAGCTTTTTGCTATCAAACTGGGAAATACCCTAAAACGATCGCTTTCATTAGTACTCACAACAAATGTAGTAACAGCAGCAGCAGCACAGTTGACTTGAAGAAACTTTCACAAGATAAATCGGGGATTTATCCATTTTATCAAACCATTCCTGCTGTCACACAGGGCCGACAGTCAATTTCTCATTTTACCCGTGACGCAGGTGTACAACATTTATCCCATAGACATTAATCGATCGTTTGACATCGATCAATCCATCCGCCCATCGTCTTCTTTTTTTTTTTTTTTTTTTTCCCCTCCTTCTCCTCCTCTTCTTCTTTTCCTCAGACTACTTTAATACAAACAAGAGTATCCCACCAGGGTGGGAGATGGGCCGAAGCAGCAGGTACTGCAATAGCTGCACAACCCTCAAACGAGCAGGCGCAAGCGCCTAGCGTCGTTCACCGTTCAAAAATCCGTTTAATCGAAGAGCAGTTCAATGAACTGCGTCCCAGGGATTAAACTGAGAAGAACAGATACTACACTTGATCTTAGCTCTTGAGAGCCGAGAAGCGATACCTCTAAATCTTCCCGGACTCTTTTTATTCTTCTCAAAATCCTCCTCGACCTCCAAACGTTCCTATATCGCCCGCCACAAGACGCCAAACTGACGAACTCAACCAGCCAGCAGACAGACGACAATCTTCTGGCCGCCGCCCAGTCACATGATTTGCTGCTTGATGGTTATTGGACCGTGACAGTGGAGATATTTTGTGTCTATCCCGTGGAGGCCATTTCTTGCATTTTTCAGCTTTTTGCTATCAAACTGGGAAATACCCTAAAACGATCGCTTTCATTAGTACTCACAACAAATGTAGTAACAGCAGCAGCAGCACAGTTGACTTGAAGAAACTTTCACAAGATAAATCGGGGATTTATCCATTTTATCAAACCATTCCTGCTGTCACACAGGGCCGACAGTCAATTTCTCATTTTACCCGTGACGCAGGTGTACAACATTTATCCCATAGACATTAATCGATCGTTTGACATCGATCAATCCATCCGCCCATCGTCTTCTTTTTTTTTTTTTTTTTTTTCCCCTCCTTCTCCTCCTCTTCTTCTTTTCCTCAGACTACTTTAATACAAACAAGAGTATCCCACCAGGGTGGGAGATGGGCCGAAGCAGCAGGTACTGCAATAGCTGCACAACCCTCAAACGAGCAGGCGCAAGCGCCTAGCGTCGTTCACCGTTCAAAAATCCGTTTAATCGAAGAGCAGTTCAATGAACTGCGTCCCAGGGATTAAACTGAGAAGAACAGATACTACACTTGATCTTAGCTCTTGAGAGCCGAGAAGCGATACCTCTAAATCTTCCCGGACTCTTTTTATTCTTCTCAAAATCCTCCTCGACCTCCAAACGTTCCTATATCGCCCGCCACAAGACGCCAAACTGACGAACTCAACCAGCCAGCAGACAGACGACAATCTTCTGGCCGCCGCCCAGTCACATGATTTGCTGCTTGATGGTTATTGGACCGTGACAGTGGAGATATTTTGTGTCTATCCCGTGGAGGCCATTTCTTGCATTTTTCAGCTTTTTGCTATCAAACTGGGAAATACCCTAAAACGATCGCTTTCATTAGTACTCACAACAAATGTAGTAACAGCAGCAGCAGCACAGTTGACTTGAAGAAACTTTCACAAGATAAATCGGGGATTTATCCATTTTATCAAACCATTCCTGCTGTCACACAGGGCCGACAGTCAATTTCTCATTTTACCCGTGACGCAGGTGTACAACATTTATCCCATAGACATTAATCGATCGTTTGACATCGATCAATCCATCCGCCCATCGTCTTCTTTTTTTTTTTTTTTTTTTTCCCCTCCTTCTCCTCCTCTTCTTCTTTTCCTCAGACTACTTTAATACAAACAAGAGTATCCCACCAGGGTGGGAGATGGGCCGAAGCAGCAGGTACTGCAATAGCTGCACAACCCTCAAACGAGCAGGCGCAAGCGCCTAGCGTCGTTCACCGTTCAAAAATCCGTTTAATCGAAGAGCAGTTCAATGAACTGCGTCCCAGGGATTAAACTGAGAAGAACAGATACTACACTTGATCTTAGCTCTTGAGAGCCGAGAAGCGATACCTCTAAATCTTCCCGGACTCTTTTTATTCTTCTCAAAATCCTCCTCGACCTCCAAACGTTCCTATATCGCCCGCCACAAGACGCCAAACTGACGAACTCAACCAGCCAGCAGACAGACGACAATCTTCTGGCCGCCGCCCAGTCACATGATTTGCTGCTTGATGGTTATTGGACCGTGACAGTGGAGATATTTTGTGTCTATCCCGTGGAGGCCATTTCTTGCATTTTTCAGCTTTTTGCTATCAAACTGGGAAATACCCTAAAACGATCGCTTTCATTAGTACTCACAACAAATGTAGTAACAGCAGCAGCAGCACAGTTGACTTGAAGAAACTTTCACAAGATAAATCGGGGATTTATCCATTTTATCAAACCATTCCTGCTGTCACACAGGGCCGACAGTCAATTTCTCATTTTACCCGTGACGCAGGTGTACAACATTTATCCCATAGACATTAATCGATCGTTTGACATCGATCAATCCATCCGCCCATCGTCTTCTTTTTTTTTTTTTTTTTTTTCCCCTCCTTCTCCTCCTCTTCTTCTTTTCCTCAGACTACTTTAATACAAACAAGAGTATCCCACCAGGGTGGGAGATGGGCCGAAGCAGCAGGTACTGCAATAGCTGCACAACCCTCAAACGAGCAGGCGCAAGCGCCTAGCGTCGTTCACCGTTCAAAAATCCGTTTAATCGAAGAGCAGTTCAATGAACTGCGTCCCAGGGATTAAACTGAGAAGAACAGATACTACACTTGATCTTAGCTCTTGAGAGCCGAGAAGCGATACCTCTAAATCTTCCCGGACTCTTTTTATTCTTCTCAAAATCCTCCTCGACCTCCAAACGTTCCTATATCGCCCGCCACAAGACGCCAAACTGACGAACTCAACCAGCCAGCAGACAGACGACAATCTTCTGGCCGCCGCCCAGTCACATGATTTGCTGCTTGATGGTTATTGGACCGTGACAGTGGAGATATTTTGTGTCTATCCCGTGGAGGCCATTTCTTGCATTTTTCAGCTTTTTGCTATCAAACTGGGAAATACCCTAAAACGATCGCTTTCATTAGTACTCACAACAAATGTAGTAACAGCAGCAGCAGCACAGTTGACTTGAAGAAACTTTCACAAGATAAATCGGGGATTTATCCATTTTATCAAACCATTCCTGCTGTCACACAGGGCCGACAGTCAATTTCTCATTTTACCCGTGACGCAGGTGTACAACATTTATCCCATAGACATTAATCGATCGTTTGACATCGATCAATCCATCCGCCCATCGTCTTCTTTTTTTTTTTTTTTTTTTTCCCCTCCTTCTCCTCCTCTTCTTCTTTTCCTCAGACTACTTTAATACAAACAAGAGTATCCCACCAGGGTGGGAGATGGGCCGAAGCAGCAGGTACTGCAATAGCTGCACAACCCTCAAACGAGCAGGCGCAAGCGCCTAGCGTCGTTCACCGTTCAAAAATCCGTTTAATCGAAGAGCAGTTCAATGAACTGCGTCCCAGGGATTAAACTGAGAAGAACAGATACTACACTTGATCTTAGCTCTTGAGAGCCGAGAAGCGATACCTCTAAATCTTCCCGGACTCTTTTTATTCTTCTCAAAATCCTCCTCGACCTCCAAACGTTCCTATATCGCCCGCCACAAGACGCCAAACTGACGAACTCAACCAGCCAGCAGACAGACGACAATCTTCTGGCCGCCGCCCAGTCACATGATTTGCTGCTTGATGGTTATTGGACCGTGACAGTGGAGATATTTTGTGTCTATCCCGTGGAGGCCATTTCTTGCATTTTTCAGCTTTTTGCTATCAAACTGGGAAATACCCTAAAACGATCGCTTTCATTAGTACTCACAACAAATGTAGTAACAGCAGCAGCAGCACAGTTGACTTGAAGAAACTTTCACAAGATAAATCGGGGATTTATCCATTTTATCAAACCATTCCTGCTGTCACACAGGGCCGACAGTCAATTTCTCATTTTACCCGTGACGCAGGTGTACAACATTTATCCCATAGACATTAATCGATCGTTTGACATCGATCAATCCATCCGCCCATCGTCTTCTTTTTTTTTTTTTTTTTTTTCCCCTCCTTCTCCTCCTCTTCTTCTTTTCCTCAGACTACTTTAATACAAACAAGAGTATCCCACCAGGGTGGGAGATGGGCCGAAGCAGCAGGTACTGCAATAGCTGCACAACCCTCAAACGAGCAGGCGCAAGCGCCTAGCGTCGTTCACCGTTCAAAAATCCGTTTAATCGAAGAGCAGTTCAATGAACTGCGTCCCAGGGATTAAACTGAGAAGAACAGATACTACACTTTTTTTTTTTTTTTTTTTTTTTTTTTTCTAACGATATTAAAATTCAATAATAAAGAAAAAAACAATATAGTTTTCGGGTTTAACAAGCAGGAAAGAAAATATTTTGCGGATTAAATTGAGATTTCACATTTGGGAAATTCCAAGGAGACGTGGTCATAATATGGTAAGTCCGATATACAATAAATGAGAAAATATAAGCACAGTAGGTTATAGGTGATGTAGAAACACATTTCCATGCATAAGAACGACAATAGAGCATTGATATTCCAATCCGTAATTTTTCCAGTTAAAACCAGTAAAAATTAAAATAGTTATTATGAATTATATGAATTTTGCCGAAATTATATGATTTGAGAAGTGATTGCATTAGGGGAATCCCAGGAAAAAGCCGGTACGGTTTTTGATTAGGCCAAGATTGGGAGAGGTTAATACATGTTACACATACATTTATCAGTAAAAAACAGTTAATAATATGGATTACCATTATGAGGTTGCATGTTTCATGTATTATATATTGGTTAAAAGGATAATTCAGTGTTTTAAACCGGTTTTTCCCAGGTTATAGGTGGCAATTGAGAATTTTAGATATGGTATATATAGTACACATATTTACATATATATACACATATTTATGAGCAAAATACAGGTAGTAATATAGTTTACCGGCGTGGGGTTGCATGTTTCATGTACAACATCATGTCCAGTAGGATATTCCAGTGTTTTTGATCAGTTTTTTTCAGGTTGTAAGTTGTAATTGATGATTTAGTTATGGGTGGAGTTCATGCATGGTGTTGTTTCATCATTTTGGATTGTAAAGGCATTGCAAATGGATTATCATCATCATGGTTGGTTTCAGTATAAGTAGAGTAATGTTCATTTCGTTGTGCAGTCCATGAAGAAGTTTGAGAAGTTGTTGAAGATGATGAATTTTCAGGTTTCAGGTAATTACAATAAGTATATACATATTATGTTAAGTTTCATAATTTATGATGAAAGTAGATAAAAAAAAGAGGGGGTTATGTAGTTATGGTATACATTTCAGAATAAAGAGTACATTTACAATAAGATATGTTTTACAGTAGACAAAAAAAACAAATGGATATTTGCAAAAGTTTAAGAGGGGGCATCGAAAAATTTCTAGGCCTAGTTGTGTGATAAAATATAGTTTCTATAATGAGGGGGGAAGTTATATTTAGTGGGTTTTGGGGGTGAAAGAAGTAAGTACATTATATAACGAAGGGTGAGAATTGTATAGATTAGAGGTGTAGAATAAGCAGAGTCTTCTTCTTGTTTATCTTGAGTTTGTTGTTGGTGGGCGAGAGGAGAGTTCAATCTTCCAGGAGATAATGTCTTTTAAATTTTGTTCGAATTTTCCAGAGGATGCTGTTGGTTGTCGTAGTTTTGTCTGTCATGTAGGAATTTTCTTCATCTAGGGCTTCTTTATGTGCTATAAGGGTTGATTTGAAAATGTTCAGATAGTGTAGGATTTTTTCCGAGTCTTTGGTATCTTTTTGAAAGCTATAGTAGAGAATTAAATTTTGGTGGAGAGGGGTATTTATTGTAAACCATTGTAGTAAATCTGATTGAATGTGAGAGAGAATTTCTTTGGCTATGGGGCATTCAATTAATACATGGGTGATGTCATCTTTCTGAGATTTGCAGAATTTGCAGTCTGTTAAACGAATTTCTTGCTTTGAAGTTGTGAATAATTTCTTCTTCTTGTAAAAGGATCCCCAGAGAAAGCCTCGATGGGCGATCAGATATGAATGGCTTCTTTGCATTAGTGTTGGTGTCCATTTTCTTGTATTTTTTAGGTTTATATTTTTCCATGAGATCATGTTTTGCTGCTGACTGTAAATTATGGAGGGAGATTGGTGGTCGTTTAGGATTAGCTGGTATAAGGTCTTCTGATTGTATTCTTCGAGTAGCATAATCTTTTTGTTATTATTGGCCTGATCATAAATGTCCAGAGTCTTTGTCCAGGTAAAATTTGGTTGTGGTCTGTATTTGATGGCATTTGAAAAAAGATTTGGAGCAATTTTCATTAGTTTGGTCCCAATATTGTGTTTTGCCCAATTTGAAAAGAAACTGTTTTTATTATTTTCTGAGGATAGACGTTTTATTTTGTACAGGAAGGCTGATTGGATCCGGGACTGGGCATGTAGGATTTGGAGACCTCCTTGTTTGAAAGGGGCGATCAGTTTTCTTCTGGCTAAAGGTTCTAATCTTCTGGGATACCAAAGGAATTTGAAAATAAGGTTGGAGATTGAATTTCGAATTTTACTTGGTGGTATAAATAGTGTTGCTGTCCGCATGATGTGAGGTAGAAAGAGGGAGTTTATAATATATTTTCTTCCGAGAATTGAGAGTCTTCTTGTTTTATGAAGGTTGTTTAATTTCTTGAGGGTGCATAGAGTTTTTTCCCAGTTGAGAGTAGCAGAGTCTTCTGTCAGTGAAAAGGTGATTCCGAGAATTGTTATTGTAGCGGCGATTGGAATGTTTGGAAATTTCTGACTGATTTGAGTTTTTAATTTGTCTGTTGATATATAGAACATGGATTTGTTTTCATTCAGCTTGAGTCCGGAAAAATGACTAAACTTTTTGATGATTTTCAGAGCTTCTGCAACTGTGGATGTATTCTTGGCCAAAAGGATTGTATCGTCTGCGTATTGTTGAAGGTTGAGATGAACAGATCGTACTGTTGGGCAGTTCGGAAGAGGAACATTCGAGATTTTAAGGGCCAACACATTGGTGACTATGGTAAATATCAGCATGCTGAGTGGGCATCCTTGTCGGACGCCGCAAGAGATTGTGATTCCTTGAGAGAGACCGTGTGCAGTCTGAATGAAAGCGAGGGGTTTGTCATAAATTATTTTGATCCAGTTTACTATGGAACTGGGTATATTCATTTTGTTGAGAAGTCTAATAAAGAAATTGTGGTTCACTTTATCGAAAGCTTTGGTAAAATCTAATTTTAAAATGGCTAGTCCGTCTTGATTGTCCTTTTCTTGTTCCAGTGCCGCTTGGATGTTGAGGAGAATGGTGTCTATTGATCTTCCGGGGATACCGCATTGTTGGGTGTCTAGAATAAAATTTGTCACAAGAGGGGTAAGTCTATTTTTTAGTATTATACTGAGAATTTTATAGTCCATATTGAGAATAGATATGGGTCTCCAGTTTTTGATTAGTAGTTTGTTTCCAGATTTTGGGATAAGACGAATGATTGCGGATCGCTGTGACTCAGTCAAGCTGGAGCTGAAATAACAGTTGTTAAAATTTTCTTGAAGGAGGGGTGCCAAGATTTCCGAAAAATGTTGATAAAAGCGGGCAGTGAGGCCATCCAATCCAGGTGAGGAGTCTTTATTTAGGCGTATTATAGCTGCTTTGACTTCTGAGATGTGTATAAATGGGGAGGGTGTTGTTTGGGAATCAGGTGGTAGTGAAGGAATGCTTGATAGGTAATGGGATAGTTCTTCTTCTTCGTCGATGTGGTTTTGGTTGTCATTTTTGGTCCATAAATGGGTGTAGAATTCATGAATGGTATTTTGAATTGATATAGGATTATTGGTGATGGAATCTTCGTCGGTTTCGTCTAATTGTAATTGGTTGATGTTTAGTTTCCGTTGTTTTTTTTTTTCCATTAATTTAAAAATTTGGGAAGGGGCTTCGTTGTCGGTGACAGCTGTGATTCTGGCTCTGATTCGGTCTCCATTGTGTAGTTCTTCTTGTAATCTTTGTATTTTCTGCTTAATTTGGATGATTTCTTGGTTTGACTGTGGGAGGAGGTTGACGTTGAGAGTTTCCAGTTTGCTTTGATGATTGTTTATGATTGTTTGAATTTTCTTTTTCTTCCTGCTGGCCAGGTGAATAATGATTCTTTTGATATTTTTTTTGAGCATTTCCCACCACATTAGTGGATGCTTCGCATGGAGAGGTTTTTTTGCAAAAAGGAGAATTTCATTCTTTAGTTGTTTACATATATGTGGGTCTTCCAGTAGGGAGTCGTTCAGTTTCCAGTGTGTTTTTTTATATTGACAGTTGGGTCTTGAGTGAGATGTTTGAAGTGAGATTAGGTTTCCAAAGATGTGATCCGAGAGATGCGCTGTGGAGATATATATTGATTGTTGAAGTTTGGATGTCAGAGATTTACTGCAATAGATTCTATCTATTCTGGTGCTGGCTTTTGCGGTGATGTATGAGTAACTTTTTTGATTTGGGTGGAGAAGACGGAAGGAGTCGACGATGTCAAGTAGTTGTATACATTCTGTCATTTTCCTGTGGTCATTTCGGATGGTAATTTTGTTAATTGTGTCATTGTTTTCCAGAACGAAGTTGAAATCTCCTAGCCAGATGATGTCGACATGGGGGGTGGCGATGAGGTGTTGGTAGATGTCTTCCAGTTGTTGAATTCTTTCTATGGACGAGGAGGAGGAAGTACCAGAGGTAAGATAAGAGTTGACAATTATGATTGCCTTGCTGTCAATTTCTAATTTAATCATTTGTGAACGGTATTTCGAGATAATTTCGTGATGTTTGACCTGTGAAGCTACATTATTCGGTATTATTAAGACTGTTCCAGCTTTGAAATATTTATTTCTCTCTCTTTTGTCTGGGGCATTGGTAAAAACAGTCAGATTGTTTCTTGTTTGCCAGATCCGGAGTTGTTTTTCGTCAATTCTGTGGGCTTCCTGAATAGCCAAAATGTCGATGTGATATTTTCGGATGAAGAAGGGGATATGCTGAAGGGATTTGGTAAGTCCATTGCAGTTTATTGTGGTTAAGGTTAGAGAATTGTCCATGTTTTTGATTGTCGTCATCGGATTTAGTTACCTGATACAAAATGTTCTTGGTATGCGTGTTTAAGATTTCTTGCTTTTGGGTTTACTCCCATGTTTCAATTTCTTCGAAGTTGTTGGATTGTGAATGGGGGAGCGTTTTCCTTGAGATCCTTTCAGCTGCCTTTCGGCTTCGGAGGTGTCTAGTGGAGAGACAGTCTGAAAGTCAGTAGAGCTGTTGGACTCGTCTGAAGTGGATGGTTTTTCGGTTTCTGAATTAACAATGGCGGTGGTGGCATGAATTTTGGGTGTTTTGGATCTTGTTTGGGTTTGTTCTGGTGCGGGGTCTTTTTTTTCTTCTTTTTCTTCTTCTGTAACTGTAACTGGAGGCGTTGCTTGAGGGTTGGGTTGATCCGTCGGACCAGTGGATGATGTAGAGGTTTGTTTGGATGTTTTTTGTTTATTTCCCCATGTTGAGTTAGGGGAGAGAGCAGAATTGCCTGAGGCGGAGGGTTGCTTTTTATTTTTTATTTTTTTGCAGGTTTCGATTCGGTGACCGAAGTTTCTGCAGTAAGCACATTTCAGGATAGGAGATCCCGGAAGAGAAATTGATACGGCTTGCCCGTTGATGAAGATTTGATTAGGAAGTAGGTCTTCTTTGAGTTCGTCTATTTGAATGTGAAGATATTCATTATGAAATTGAGGGAAACCCTTGTGTGAACCAAATTTGTATCTTCGTAGATTGCCCCAGTTTCTGGATTGGACAAGATGAATGATCTCCTCATCTGGGATGTCGAGGGGGACCGGGTACAGCGTGACCGTGGTCGGAGGAGGAGCTGGTTCCTCCACCCACATGGAGAACGAAGCACCATTTGTTTTGGTTATAACTTGTTGCATTGCGAATTTTGTTTTCATCTGTTTTATGAGATGTTTGGAGTCGTCATCTGATTTGAATGTAATTGAGTAAATCTGCTCTTTATAATTCACTTGGGTCATGCCAAAGATGTTTTGCGATAGGTAGCATAAGGGACCGTCATCTGTGAACAGCTCCATAAATGTGGTTATATCAAATGTTTCAGAAACTTCTTCCTTGTCAAAATGGCACAGAAGCGTACGCGTTTGTTTAAAAAACACCATAATTGATTTCTATGGTTTGATAAATGGGGGTTTCCCTCAGAATAATGGCGGGAAAATGGGTGCAAGTTAGGCCTAGAAGGTCTAGGTTCAAGAAGCCTTGAAAAGGCACTTAAACGTAGGCCTACGGTTAAAAGGTCAGGTTTTCCAGAGACTACACCGTGAAAACAGCCTATCTACCAAGTTTCAAAACTTGGGAGAGGCCAGAACCTGAACTGTGAGTGATTGAAAAAAAAGCCGGCAAATTTGTCGGTTTTTTGGCTATAGCTCTAAAAAGAGCTTTTTGCTAATAACTGAATAAACTTTCTGTGAGAAAGTTTTAGCTGATCGGTTTAAAAAGATTTTAAACTATAACTGGCTGCCTAAAACTGCCTAATAGATGAGATTAGCTTAGATACAGTTTTGGACCTGAGGAGCTCGAAAAACACGTCCGAACCCGACAGATACTACACTTGATCTTAGCTCTTGAGAGCCGAGAAGCGATACCTCTAAATCTTCCCGGACTCTTTTTATTCTTCTCAAAATCCTCCTCGACCTCCAAACGTTCCTATATCGCCCGCCACAAGACGCCAAACTGACGAACTCAACCAGCCAGCAGACAGACGACAATCTTCTGGCCGCCGCCCAGTCACATGATTTGCTGCTTGATGGTTATTGGACCGTGACAGTGGAGATATTTTGTGTCTATCCCGTGGAGGCCATTTCTTGCATTTTTCAGCTTTTTGCTATCAAACTGGGAAATACCCTAAAACGATCGCTTTCATTAGTACTCACAACAAATGTAGTAACAGCAGCAGCAGCACAGTTGACTTGAAGAAACTTTCACAAGATAAATCGGGGATTTATCCATTTTATCAAACCATTCCTGCTGTCACACAGGGCCGACAGTCAATTTCTCATTTTAGCAGTGACGCAGGTGTACAACATTTATCCCATAGACATTAATCGATCGTTTGACATCGATCAATCCATCCGCCCATCGTCTTCTTTTTTTTTTTTTTTTTTTTCCCCTCCTTCTCCTCCTCTTCTTCTTTTCCTCAGACTACTTTAATACAAACAAGAGTATCCCACCAGGGTGGGAGATGGGCCGAAGCAGCAGGTACTGCAATAGCTGCACAACCCTCAAACGAGCAGGCGCAAGCGCCTAGCGTCGTTCACCGTTCAAAAATCCGTTTAATCGAAGAGCAGTTCAATGAACTGCGTCCCAGGGATTAAACTGAGAAGAACAGATACTACACTTGATCTTAGCTCTTGAGAGCCGAGAAGCGATACCTCTAAATCTTCCCGGACTCTTTTTATTCTTCTCAAAATCCTCCTCGACCTCCAAACGTTCCTATATCGCCCGCCACAAGACGCCAAACTGACGAACTCAACCAGCCAGCAGACAGACGACAATCTTCTGGCCGCCGCCCAGTCACATGATTTGCTGCTTGATGGTTATTGGACCGTGACAGTGGAGATATTTTGTGTCTATCCCGTGGAGGCCATTTCTTGCATTTTTCAGCTTTTTGCTATCAAACTGGGAAATACCCTAAAACGATCGCTTTCATTAGTACTCACAACAAATGTAGTAACAGCAGCAGCAGCACAGTTGACTTGAAGAAACTTTCACAAGATAAATCGGGGATTTATCCATTTTATCAAACCATTCCTGCTGTCACACAGGGCCGACAGTCAATTTCTCATTTTACCCGTGACGCAGGTGTACAACATTTATCCCATAGACATTAATCGATCGTTTGACATCGATCAATCCATCCGCCCATCGTCTTCTTTTTTTTTTTTTTTTTTTTCCCCTCCTTCTCCTCCTCTTCTTCTTTTCCTCAGACTACTTTAATACAAACAAGAGTATCCCACCAGGGTGGGAGATGGGCCGAAGCAGCAGGTACTGCAATAGCTGCACAACCCTCAAACGAGCAGGCGCAAGCGCCTAGCGTCGTTCACCGTTCAAAAATCCGTTTAATCGAAGAGCAGTTCAATGAACTGCGTCCCAGGGATTAAACTGAGAAGAACAGATACTACACTTTTTTTTTTTTTTTTTTTTTTTTTCATTGAGCAGTGATGAGGTCGGCGTTCGCCTTCCCCCCCCCTGCCAAGTGGAGGATTTGGGGTATAAGAGAGCTAGGGGTCTCCTCTGCCTATCTTCCGATAGACAAGGGATTTCCTAACCTTAATGACTTCTCGTTTGCTCACAAGTGTTACGAGCAGGGGCAAGCCGAAACCCCGGTGAAAGGTGGAAGGTGGTATGTTCGGGAAAGGGAACCAAACTCGGCGGCATCAACCGAGACCCTTTCTACATCAGTAAACTGATGGACCACTACACTTGATCTTAGCTCTTGAGAGCCGAGAAGCGATACCTCTAAATCTTCCCGGACTCTTTTTATTCTTCTCAAAATCCTCCTCGACCTCCAAACGTTCCTATATCGCCCGCCACAAGACGCCAAACTGACGAACTCAACCAGCCAGCAGACAGACGACAATCTTCTGGCCGCCGCCCAGTCACATGATTTGCTGCTTGATGGTTATTGGACCGTGACAGTGGAGATATTTTGTGTCTATCCCGTGGAGGCCATTTCTTGCATTTTTCAGCTTTTTGCTATCAAACTGGGAAATACCCTAAAACGATCGCTTTCATTAGTACTCACAACAAATGTAGTAACAGCAGCAGCAGCACAGTTGACTTGAAGAAACTTTCACAAGATAAATCGGGGATTTATCCATTTTATCAAACCATTCCTGCTGTCACACAGGGCCGACAGTCAATTTCTCATTTTACCCGTGACGCAGGTGTACAACATTTATCCCATAGACATTAATCGATCGTTTGACATCGATCAATCCATCCGCCCATCGTCTTCTTTTTTTTTTTTTTTTTTTTCCCCTCCTTCTCCTCCTCTTCTTCTTTTCCTCAGACTACTTTAATACAAACAAGAGTATCCCACCAGGGTGGGAGATGGGCCGAAGCAGCAGGTACTGCAATAGCTGCACAACCCTCAAACGAGCAGGCGCAAGCGCCTAGCGTCGTTCACCGTTCAAAAATCCGTTTAATCGAAGAGCAGTTCAATGAACTGCGTCCCAGGGATTAAACTGAGAAGAACAGATACTACACTTGATCTTAGCTCTTGAGAGCCGAGAAGCGATACCTCTAAATCTTCCCGGACTCTTTTTATTCTTCTCAAAATCCTCCTCGACCTCCAAACGTTCCTATATCGCCCGCCACAAGACGCCAAACTGACGAACTCAACCAGCCAGCAGACAGACGACAATCTTCTGGCCGCCGCCCAGTCACATGATTTGCTGCTTGATGGTTATTGGACCGTGACAGTGGAGATATTTTGTGTCTATCCCGTGGAGGCCATTTCTTGCATTTTTCAGCTTTTTGCTATCAAACTGGGAAATACCCTAAAACGATCGCTTTCATTAGTACTCACAACAAATGTAGTAACAGCAGCAGCAGCACAGTTGACTTGAAGAAACTTTCACAAGATAAATCGGGGATTTATCCATTTTATCAAACCATTCCTGCTGTCACACAGGGCCGACAGTCAATTTCTCATTTTACCCGTGACGCAGGTGTACAACATTTATCCCATAGACATTAATCGATCGTTTGACATCGATCAATCCATCCGCCCATCGTCTTCTTTTTTTTTTTTTTTTTTTTCCCCTCCTTCTCCTCCTCTTCTTCTTTTCCTCAGACTACTTTAATACAAACAAGAGTATCCCACCAGGGTGGGAGATGGGCCGAAGCAGCAGGTACTGCAATAGCTGCACAACCCTCAAACGAGCAGGCGCAAGCGCCTAGCGTCGTTCACCGTTCAAAAATCCGTTTAATCGAAGAGCAGTTCAATGAACTGCGTCCCAGGGATTAAACTGAGAAGAACAGATACTACACTTGATCTTAGCTCTTGAGAGCCGAGAAGCGATACCTCTAAATCTTCCCGGACTCTTTTTATTCTTCTCAAAATCCTCCTCGACCTCCAAACGTTCCTATATCGCCCGCCACAAGACGCCAAACTGACGAACTCAACCAGCCAGCAGACAGACGACAATCTTCTGGCCGCCGCCCAGTCACATGATTTGCTGCTTGATGGTTATTGGACCGTGACAGTGGAGATATTTTGTGTCTATCCCGTGGAGGCCATTTCTTGCATTTTTCAGCTTTTTGCTATCAAACTGGGAAATACCCTAAAACGATCGCTTTCATTAGTACTCACAACAAATGTAGTAACAGCAGCAGCAGCACAGTTGACTTGAAGAAACTTTCACAAGATAAATCGGGGATTTATCCATTTTATCAAACCATTCCTGCTGTCACACAGGGCCGACAGTCAATTTCTCATTTTACCCGTGACGCAGGTGTACAACATTTATCCCATAGACATTAATCGATCGTTTGACATCGATCAATCCATCCGCCCATCGTCTTCTTTTTTTTTTTTTTTTTTTTCCCCTCCTTCTCCTCCTCTTCTTCTTTTCCTCAGACTACTTTAATACAAACAAGAGTATCCCACCAGGGTGGGAGATGGGCCGAAGCAGCAGGTACTGCAATAGCTGCACAACCCTCAAACGAGCAGGCGCAAGCGCCTAGCGTCGTTCACCGTTCAAAAATCCGTTTAATCGAAGAGCAGTTCAATGAACTGCGTCCCAGGGATTAAACTGAGAAGAACAGATACTACACTTGATCTTAGCTCTTGAGAGCCGAGAAGCGATACCTCTAAATCTTCCCGGACTCTTTTTATTCTTCTCAAAATCCTCCTCGACCTCCAAACGTTCCTATATCGCCCGCCACAAGACGCCAAACTGACGAACTCAACCAGCCAGCAGACAGACGACAATCTTCTGGCCGCCGCCCAGTCACATGATTTGCTGCTTGATGGTTATTGGACCGTGACAGTGGAGATATTTTGTGTCTATCCCGTGGAGGCCATTTCTTGCATTTTTCAGCTTTTTGCTATCAAACTGGGAAATACCCTAAAACGATCGCTTTCATTAGTACTCACAACAAATGTAGTAACAGCAGCAGCAGCACAGTTGACTTGAAGAAACTTTCACAAGATAAATCGGGGATTTATCCATTTTATCAAACCATTCCTGCTGTCACACAGGGCCGACAGTCAATTTCTCATTTTACCCGTGACGCAGGTGTACAACATTTATCCCATAGACATTAATCGATCGTTTGACATCGATCAATCCATCCGCCCATCGTCTTCTTTTTTTTTTTTTTTTTTTTCCCCTCCTTCTCCTCCTCTTCTTCTTTTCCTCAGACTACTTTAATACAAACAAGAGTATCCCACCAGGGTGGGAGATGGGCCGAAGCAGCAGGTACTGCAATAGCTGCACAACCCTCAAACGAGCAGGCGCAAGCGCCTAGCGTCGTTCACCGTTCAAAAATCCGTTTAATCGAAGAGCAGTTCAATGAACTGCGTCCCAGGGATTAAACTGAGAAGAACAGATACTACACTTGATCTTAGCTCTTGAGAGCCGAGAAGCGATACCTCTAAATCTTCCCGGACTCTTTTTATTCTTCTCAAAATCCTCCTCGACCTCCAAACGTTCCTATATCGCCCGCCACAAGACGCCAAACTGACGAACTCAACCAGCCAGCAGACAGACGACAATCTTCTGGCCGCCGCCCAGTCACATGATTTGCTGCTTGATGGTTATTGGACCGTGACAGTGGAGATATTTTGTGTCTATCCCGTGGAGGCCATTTCTTGCATTTTTCAGCTTTTTGCTATCAAACTGGGAAATACCCTAAAACGATCGCTTTCATTAGTACTCACAACAAATGTAGTAACAGCAGCAGCAGCACAGTTGACTTGAAGAAACTTTCACAAGATAAATCGGGGATTTATCCATTTTATCAAACCATTCCTGCTGTCACACAGGGCCGACAGTCAATTTCTCATTTTACCCGTGACGCAGGTGTACAACATTTATCCCATAGACATTAATCGATCGTTTGACATCGATCAATCCATCCGCCCATCGTCTTCTTTTTTTTTTTTTTTTTTTTCCCCTCCTTCTCCTCCTCTTCTTCTTTTCCTCAGACTACTTTAATACAAACAAGAGTATCCCACCAGGGTGGGAGATGGGCCGAAGCAGCAGGTACTGCAATAGCTGCACAACCCTCAAACGAGCAGGCGCAAGCGCCTAGCGTCGTTCACCGTTCAAAAATCCGTTTAATCGAAGAGCAGTTCAATGAACTGCGTCCCAGGGATTAAACTGAGAAGAACAGATACTACACTTGATCTTAGCTCTTGAGAGCCGAGAAGCGATACCTCTAAATCTTCCCGGACTCTTTTTATTCTTCTCAAAATCCTCCTCGACCTCCAAACGTTCCTATATCGCCCGCCACAAGACGCCAAACTGACGAACTCAACCAGCCAGCAGACAGACGACAATCTTCTGGCCGCCGCCCAGTCACATGATTTGCTGCTTGATGGTTATTGGACCGTGACAGTGGAGATATTTTGTGTCTATCCCGTGGAGGCCATTTCTTGCATTTTTCAGCTTTTTGCTATCAAACTGGGAAATACCCTAAAACGATCGCTTTCATTAGTACTCACAACAAATGTAGTAACAGCAGCAGCAGCACAGTTGACTTGAAGAAACTTTCACAAGATAAATCGGGGATTTATCCATTTTATCAAACCATTCCTGCTGTCACACAGGGCCGACAGTCAATTTCTCATTTTACCCGTGACGCAGGTGTACAACATTTATCCCATAGACATTAATCGATCGTTTGACATCGATCAATCCATCCGCCCATCGTCTTCTTTTTTTTTTTTTTTTTTTTCCCCTCCTTCTCCTCCTCTTCTTCTTTTCCTCAGACTACTTTAATACAAACAAGAGTATCCCACCAGGGTGGGAGATGGGCCGAAGCAGCAGGTACTGCAATAGCTGCACAACCCTCAAACGAGCAGGCGCAAGCGCCTAGCGTCGTTCACCGTTCAAAAATCCGTTTAATCGAAGAGCAGTTCAATGAACTGCGTCCCAGGGATTAAACTGAGAAGAACAGATACTACACTTGATCTTAGCTCTTGAGAGCCGAGAAGCGATACCTCTAAATCTTCCCGGACTCTTTTTATTCTTCTCAAAATCCTCCTCGACCTCCAAACGTTCCTATATCGCCCGCCACAAGACGCCAAACTGACGAACTCAACCAGCCAGCAGACAGACGACAATCTTCTGGCCGCCGCCCAGTCACATGATTTGCTGCTTGATGGTTATTGGACCGTGACAGTGGAGATATTTTGTGTCTATCCCGTGGAGGCCATTTCTTGCATTTTTCAGCTTTTTGCTATCAAACTGGGAAATACCCTAAAACGATCGCTTTCATTAGTACTCACAACAAATGTAGTAACAGCAGCAGCAGCACAGTTGACTTGAAGAAACTTTCACAAGATAAATCGGGGATTTATCCATTTTATCAAACCATTCCTGCTGTCACACAGGGCCGACAGTCAATTTCTCATTTTACCCGTGACGCAGGTGTACAACATTTATCCCATAGACATTAATCGATCGTTTGACATCGATCAATCCATCCGCCCATCGTCTTCTTTTTTTTTTTTTTTTTTTTCCCCTCCTTCTCCTCCTCTTCTTCTTTTCCTCAGACTACTTTAATACAAACAAGAGTATCCCACCAGGGTGGGAGATGGGCCGAAGCAGCAGGTACTGCAATAGCTGCACAACCCTCAAACGAGCAGGCGCAAGCGCCTAGCGTCGTTCACCGTTCAAAAATCCGTTTAATCGAAGAGCAGTTCAATGAACTGCGTCCCAGGGATTAAACTGAGAAGAACAGATACTACACTTGATCTTAGCTCTTGAGAGCCGAGAAGCGATACCTCTAAATCTTCCCGGACTCTTTTTATTCTTCTCAAAATCCTCCTCGACCTCCAAACGTTCCTATATCGCCCGCCACAAGACGCCAAACTGACGAACTCAACCAGCCAGCAGACAGACGACAATCTTCTGGCCGCCGCCCAGTCACATGATTTGCTGCTTGATGGTTATTGGACCGTGACAGTGGAGATATTTTGTGTCTATCCCGTGGAGGCCATTTCTTGCATTTTTCAGCTTTTTGCTATCAAACTGGGAAATACCCTAAAACGATCGCTTTCATTAGTACTCACAACAAATGTAGTAACAGCAGCAGCAGCACAGTTGACTTGAAGAAACTTTCACAAGATAAATCGGGGATTTATCCATTTTATCAAACCATTCCTGCTGTCACACAGGGCCGACAGTCAATTTCTCATTTTACCCGTGACGCAGGTGTACAACATTTATCCCATAGACATTAATCGATCGTTTGACATCGATCAATCCATCCGCCCATCGTCTTCTTTTTTTTTTTTTTTTTTTTCCCCTCCTTCTCCTCCTCTTCTTCTTTTCCTCAGACTACTTTAATACAAACAAGAGTATCCCACCAGGGTGGGAGATGGGCCGAAGCAGCAGGTACTGCAATAGCTGCACAACCCTCAAACGAGCAGGCGCAAGCGCCTAGCGTCGTTCACCGTTCAAAAATCCGTTTAATCGAAGAGCAGTTCAATGAACTGCGTCCCAGGGATTAAACTGAGAAGAACAGATACTACACTTGATCTTAGCTCTTGAGAGCCGAGAAGCGATACCTCTAAATCTTCCCGGACTCTTTTTATTCTTCTCAAAATCCTCCTCGACCTCCAAACGTTCCTATATCGCCCGCCACAAGACGCCAAACTGACGAACTCAACCAGCCAGCAGACAGACGACAATCTTCTGGCCGCCGCCCAGTCACATGATTTGCTGCTTGATGGTTATTGGACCGTGACAGTGGAGATATTTTGTGTCTATCCCGTGGAGGCCATTTCTTGCATTTTTCAGCTTTTTGCTATCAAACTGGGAAATACCCTAAAACGATCGCTTTCATTAGTACTCACAACAAATGTAGTAACAGCAGCAGCAGCACAGTTGACTTGAAGAAACTTTCACAAGATAAATCGGGGATTTATCCATTTTATCAAACCATTCCTGCTGTCACACAGGGCCGACAGTCAATTTCTCATTTTACCCGTGACGCAGGTGTACAACATTTATCCCATAGACATTAATCGATCGTTTGACATCGATCAATCCATCCGCCCATCGTCTTCTTTTTTTTTTTTTTTTTTTTCCCCTCCTTCTCCTCCTCTTCTTCTTTTCCTCAGACTACTTTAATACAAACAAGAGTATCCCACCAGGGTGGGAGATGGGCCGAAGCAGCAGGTACTGCAATAGCTGCACAACCCTCAAACGAGCAGGCGCAAGCGCCTAGCGTCGTTCACCGTTCAAAAATCCGTTTAATCGAAGAGCAGTTCAATGAACTGCGTCCCAGGGATTAAACTGAGAAGAACAGATACTACACTTTTTTTTTTTTTTTTTTTTTCTATTAACGTTATTTATATTTGAAATAATAAAGACAAAATAATTCAGTTTTCGATTATAGGTTACGATAATTATTTCGTTTGGTTATGTGTGAAAAAATACGATAAAAAATGCAATTTTGTTATTTTGAGTTATATGATGTTCACGGGAATTTTATGATTTAGCAAAATTTCACATTTGGGGAATTCCAAAAAATCATGATGCGAACATTTGGTGGCAATATTCGACATAAAAAAATAATACACAAATGTAGTGAAAGTACAAGTATTACAATGGGTTCCAAGGATAAATTTATATATTAATTGATAATTATCAGTGGAGTGGTTGTTCCAATCAGTTAAGCAATTGGAAAAAGGTTGGGAAAATACAAAGAATTGAAAAAGTTATTTTGAATTATATGATGTTTCGGGAAAATTTATGATTTATCCAAATTTCATATTAGGGGATTTCCAGAGGTTAGTAATTTTGTGGATCCATTGAACATTGTAAAAAACACAAAAAAATGAAAAATACACACATATATGGATATTTAGAGTAAATTAAGTGACAATTATACATATTTAGTTGCATTATCATGTATATATTATGATTTTATTCATTTAAATAATGTTGTTTTCACAAAATAATCATAGTTGTTCATGTTCCATGCATAATATAGTCATATTATGGTCATTACATAAGAGTACATCAGAATAAAGTGTGCATAGAGTTGTCCATTTGGTTTTGGTTTGTAAGGCGATTGTTTTTGTTTCATCGTTGATGGTATTCCAGGTTCATCATTGGTAGTAGATCATTGTTTGGATGGTCGTCATCGGTTTTCATTTCATAAGTGGTTTCAGTTGATGATTGTTGAATGTTGGTTCATCGTTCCATGTCAGTTTCGCAGCAGTATTTTTGTTTTTATTTTTTTATAGTCATATTTTTATATTATAAATTGGGGTGATGGAGGTTTGGGAGGTTTGGGAGGGGGTGAGAGAAAAGAAAAAAAGAGGATTATGTACTTTTCTTTAGGAAGTTTAAGATAATTACTTGTATCGTTTATATTTATTTATTATTTTATCATATTTTTTTATTCTATTGGTACATCTTAAGGATGTATTTAGTATTATATATGTTAAATATAAGATATGATGCTATGATAGTTGTCTTAAGGTAAGGTATGGGTTTATTTATGCATATTCCATATTTTTCATTTTATATATATTGTGGTCTAGGTCTATGTATAGTTTATTTAGGTTAACTTTAGTATTATTTCCTGTTTATGACCAAGTAAGCCTATTATATCTGATAGTTATAGTATGTGATGCTGTAACAGACATCTTAGGGTAATTTATATATATATTCATTTATTATGTACAGTATTGTATTATATTATTGTATATATATTGTGGTTTAGTCTTATATATAGGTTATTTAGGTTAATTTCAGTATTATTGTTATTTATGATCAACTAGGCCTATTTTATCTGCTAAGTATAGGATGTGATGCTGACAGGCATCTTAAGGTATATATATATTGTCATTTGTTGGGTTCCGAGGATATATTATATATATATATGCTGCTTTCTAGGCCTATATATAGATTATTTAGGTTAAGTTCAGTATGGTCTAATATTCTCAAGTTCTATTTCTATAATTAGAGTAAACTGTCATTCATCTGTCGTTGCTTTATTTATTTATTTCTCTTCGTTGGTGATCTAGGGATGATTTTATCCAAATCTTGGTTCCGTGAAGTTGATGGTTTCTTCTTTTCTTGGGATGTTGCTTGATTTTTGATGATTTTGAATTTGCATTTTATTTTCCATAATGTTTCCTGCATTTTTCTGTTAGTGTTGGTAATGTATTTATTGCTTTTGTCTTGATTTTCTTTCAGCTGGATGATTTCTTCTCTGTATATTGTTAATAGTTTCCTGATGATGTTGATTTTTGGCATGTCATTTGGAAGTAGGTTGTACATGATGGCTCGTTGTAGATTGGAAAGTTGGGTGTTGGTTTCTTCTTTGATTGTGTCGATAATGTACTTTCTAATAATATTTGTAGTTTTACATTGGAGTAAGACATGATTTATGGTGTCCCTTTCTGTTGAGCAGAGTTTACATTTTACTTTGCGAATTTCATTAGATTTTGTCTTGTATAATTTTTTCTTGTCGTAGAAGGATCCACAGATGAAGGCTTTGTGTGCTACTTTGTATGATAGTGATTGTTCTGCTAGGGTGAAGAAGTTGCAGTTTTTTATTTTTAAAAGAATATTTGTCCATGGAATTGGTTGATCTTGGTCATCTTTGATGTCAGATTGGGTGCATTTTTGTTCCAGAAGGGTACGGTACAATTCTTTTGATGTTGTCGCGTGCATCTTATAGGCTAGGAGGTTGTATTTTTGAAGGATGTCCCATCTTTTTTTCCATGTTTCATTTGGTTTGGGTCGATGCGGTATAGAATTGGAGTAGATGTTTGGATTGATTTGTTTTACGAGGGTTCCCATGTTGTACCTGGCCCATTGTATGAAAAAGGAGTTTTCATAATTATCTTCTTGTATTGTGGTTGTCATTGAGATTAAGTATGTAGTAGCACATTTCATTTCTATGTCTGGTATTTGAAGTCCTCCTTTGTTGTAGGGTGCAATAAGTTGTTTTCTTGCTTGAGGTTCTATGATTTGGGGATACCATAAGAATTTGAAGATTTTGTTTTCTATTTGATTTATAGTACTCTGTCTAGGGTAGAAGATGGCTGCAACTTGTAGTATATGTGGTAGGATGAGGGCATTGATGATATTTTTTCTTCCCAGTAGTGATAATCTTCTGGATTTGTGTTGATTTATTATCTTCTCGATTTTGTTAAGGGTTTGATTCCAGTTGATGTTGGCGGTGTTTTCTGTCATCGAAAAAATGATTCCTAGGATCTTGCTTGTGTTTTCTTTGGTGCTATTTGGGATGATTTGTTTAATTTCATTATAGAGTGGGTCCGAGTTGCAGCAAATGATGGTTTTGTTTTGATTAATTTTTAGTCCTGATTGTCTTGAGAAATTTCGTAAGGTCTCGATTATTTCGTTCAGTGATTCTTTTTCTTGAATGAAGAATGTGATATCATCAGCGTATTGTTGGACCGTCAGATGCTGATTTCCCACAGAGCATCCATGAATGTTGGGATTTTGGATGATTTTATATGTCAGGGTGTTAATAGCTATTATGAATAGCAGCATGCTTAACGGGCATCCTTGTCTTACTCCTGATTGAACGTTGATTGGGTTGGTTAGGTTTTGACTTATGCGGATTCTTGCTTGAGGATTTTTGTACATGATTTTTATCCATTTGATGATCGTTTTTGGTATGTTCATACGTTTCAGTGTCATGATGATGAATTGATGGCTGAGGTTGTCGAATGCTTTTTTAAAGTCAAATTGTAGGATGGCCAATCTTGATTTTGTGTCCTGGGATTGTTCCATTGCTGCTTGTATATTGAGATGTATTTTTCTAATGTTTCTTCCAGGAAGTCCACATTGTTGGTGTTGAAGGATGTGGTCTTGAACGTACGGTATCAGTTTATTTTTTAGAATCATACTCAGAATTTTATAGTCTGTGTTTAATAATGCTATAGGCCTCCAGTTCTTTATTTCTTCTTTGTTTCCTTTTTTTGGTAGTAGTGTTATGATTGCCATATACTGTGATGGAGTTAGTATTCCTCTCAGATAGGTGTTGTTGTATATTTCTTGCAGTATTGGAAGCAGGATTTGTTGATGTGCTTTATAAAATTCTGTGGTTAGGCCGTCGGATCCGGGGGACTTGTTGTTGTGTAATTGCTCTATTGCTGTCTTGATTTCTTCTTTTGATACAAATGGTGTTGGTTCTTTTCCATTATCTGATGTTATAGGTGGTATTGTTGATAGATATTGTTGACATTGTTCTTTTGATGGTTGTGTGTCTTGGTTCCATAGTTGATCGTAAAACTCATATGCAATTTGTTCAATTCCTTCTATTTGTGTGATTTTTGTTCCTTGTGCACTGATTAAGCATTGTATGTCTTTTTTCCCTTGTTTCTTGTTTTCGCTTCTGTAGAATAGTTTTGTTGGCTCTTCGGCATCATCAAATATTTTTGTTCTGGATCTTGTCATTGCTCCTTTGTCTCTTTGTACCTGTATTTTCTTTATAGATTCTTGTATTTTCATGAGTTCATTTTGGTCTGTAGGGTTCGTCGAGTTTTTGATAGTTTCTCTTCGATATTGATAGTATATCATTTTTTCCTTTTGTTGTTTGTGTATTTGTTTTGAGAGTATTTGATAATGTTGTCTCAGTTTTCTTTTTGTGTAGTCCCACCATTCTAGGGGGTCTGTTGTTCTTCTCGGGTTTTGGATACAGTTTCTAATTACAGTATCAGTGCTTGTGCGTTCCATTTCCTGATTGAGAATAGATGAGTTTAGTTTCCATAATTTTATTTGTCTTCTTCTTGGTGGGGTTGAAAATCTCAGTGTAATTAATGGTCCATATTTGTGATCGGAGAAGTGGTTATTCACATAAGTAGATTGAATGGTCTTGGTCTGTAGATCTTTTGGGATGTAAATTCGGTCTATTCTTGTAGCCGATTTTTTTGTAATATATGAGAAGACGTTCTTTTGGGGATGGAAGCATCGGTAGGAGTCGCATAGTTGAGTTTTGGTGATAAGATTTCTTAGTGTTTCTTGATCTGGTCTTGCTTGGGTTGGATTTATGGTATCTTCAGAATCAATTATCATATTGAAGTCACCTGCCATGATGATTTCATTGGATGTATTCGTTTCTATGTGTTGCGCCAGTTGTAGAATTTGTTCTTTCCTGCAGAGTATGTTTTGATATGCTCCACCTGATTTTAGATATACATTTATGATTGAGATTTCCTTGTCTGCAATACTTATATTAATTTGCTGGATTCTATTTTTGATGATAATGTGTTGGTCTTTAAGAAGAAGTCTTTCTCTATTTTTCCGGGTGATGATACAAGTACCATTTTTGAAGGGTCTTGTGGTTGTTCTTTTTTCTTCTGTGTTTAGATATACTTCTAGGTTGAGGTTTTGTGTCCACATTCGAATGGCTTCCTTGTCGATGAGGTGGGTTTCTTGAAGGCAGAGGATGTCTATTTCATTGTTCACTATGTATTGTTCTATGTCTTGTAGAGAGGGCATGATACTATTACAGTTTATTGATGCTATTACTATGCTAATGCCCTCCATCGGAAAGATTTCTTCACTTGCTTGTTGTTTGATGTTGATTTAATGAGGGGATGTTGATTTGCTTCTTTGTTTTTTTGGTGTGGGAGTGTCACTGCCCGATGTGCCTCTCCCTCTTTTTTCTTGAACTTGAAATGTTTCAAATGTTTTAATGGTGCTTGGGTTTGTTGAATTTAGTAATTGTTCAAGGTAGCTTGCGTTTTCTTCTATAGACGTGGTGGTGTCTATGTCCGTGTCCATTATGCTGTTGTTGGGGGCGGTGTTTGTGTCGGATTGATCGTCATCTTCTGGGGAACTATCTGTTTCCATGTTTTTGTTGGTTTTGGAGCTGCATCCCTGCTCGTCTGATTTTTGTTGAGGTTCTTGTTGCGGGGGGGTTTTGTGGAGTCTTGTTGTTTCGTCTTGTTGATTTGTGGAGTTTGTTTCTGATTTGTTTTGAGTGGTGTTGGAGGGTGTATTGAGGACGGCATTTCTATAGGATATGATTCCTTTTCCCGTCGGCTCAGATTGTACTGGTGGAGTTGATTTTTTTGGACATTCTTGAATGTTGTGTCCTATTGCTTTGCAATAATTACATCTGTTTCGTTTCCTTGACGACATAATTATTTCAACTGGTTTCTCATTAATTGTGATTTGTTCTGGAATATTATTTTCTTTAATGTCCTCGATAAGGAGGTGCAGATATGAGTTGCGGAACTCTGGAAACTCTCGGTAATGGCCAAACTGTTGGCGAAGAAGCTTGCCCCATTGTTGTTGTGTGACAATATCGGCGATTTCTTCTAGTGGTGTTTCGAATGGAACTGGGTGGAGGGTGATGGTCGTTGCTGGGGGTCTTGGTTCTTGCACCGTGATCCCGATTTGAGTACCATCATTTAGATGGATGAGTTGTCTTGTTGAAAATCTTCTTTTAAAGAAGTGCATTTGTTCTGCACTGTTTTCTGCCTTGAAGGTGATGGAATATAATTTTCTTATGTGGTTGATTTGAGTGATACCAAAGATTTCTTTTTTGGCGTGTGAGAATGGTCCTTCCGCCCGGAAGAGGTTCATGAAGTCGCTTATGTTGAAGGGGTAATCGGTTGGGCATTGTACCTCGAAGTTGAGGGTACGAACCTGTTTGAAAAGAACCATTTTTGAATAATGGTATTCGTTAGGGGGATTTCCGCAAAAAAGGCGGGAAAAATTGGCGTGGTTAGGCTAGGCCTAGTTAGAAAGCCTTCTAAAGGCGTTCTAGCGTAATTAAAAGGAGAAACCTTGACTTTTTTAGGTTATATAACTGATATTTAGGCTAATTACCAAAAATCAGAACTTAAGATAGGGTATTTCCTAGGTTCTAGGCAAATGAAAAAAAAGCCGGCAAATTTTCCGACTTTTTAGGTTTAGCTCTAAAAAGAGCTTTTTGTTGAAAACTGAGAAAACTTTCTGTGAGAAAGTTTTAGATAATTACTTTATAGAGATTTTAAACCATAGATAGCTCACTAAGACTGTCTGATCGCTGAGATATTCTGAGATATAGATCTGGACCTGAAGAGCTCGAAAAACACGTCCGAACCCGACTGATACTACACTTGATCTTAGCTCTTGAGAGCCGAGAAGCGATACCTCTAAATCTTCCCGGACTCTTTTTATTCTTCTCAAAATCCTCCTCGACCTCCAAACGTTCCTATATCGCCCGCCACAAGACGCCAAACTGACGAACTCAACCAGCCAGCAGACAGACGACAATCTTCTGGCCGCCGCCCAGTCACATGATTTGCTGCTTGATGGTTATTGGACCGTGACAGTGGAGATATTTTGTGTCTATCCCGTGGAGGCCATTTCTTGCATTTTTCAGCTTTTTGCTATCAAACTGGGAAATACCCTAAAACGATCGCTTTCATTAGTACTCACAACAAATGTAGTAACAGCAGCAGCAGCACAGTTGACTTGAAGAAACTTTCACAAGATAAATCGGGGATTTATCCATTTTATCAAACCATTCCTGCTGTCACACAGGGCCGACAGTCAATTTCTCATTTTACCCGTGACGCAGGTGTACAACATTTATCCCATAGACATTAATCGATCGTTTGACATCGATCAATCCATCCGCCCATCGTCTTCTTTTTTTTTTTTTTTTTTTTCCCCTCCTTCTCCTCCTCTTCTTCTTTTCCTCAGACTACTTTAATACAAACAAGAGTATCCCACCAGGGTGGGAGATGGGCCGAAGCAGCAGGTACTGCAATAGCTGCACAACCCTCAAACGAGCAGGCGCAAGCGCCTAGCGTCGTTCACCGTTCAAAAATCCGTTTAATCGAAGAGCAGTTCAATGAACTGCGTCCCAGGGATTAAACTGAGAAGAACAGATACTACACTTGATCTTAGCTCTTGAGAGCCGAGAAGCGATACCTCTAAATCTTCCCGGACTCTTTTTATTCTTCTCAAAATCCTCCTCGACCTCCAAACGTTCCTATATCGCCCGCCACAAGACGCCAAACTGACGAACTCAACCAGCCAGCAGACAGACGACAATCTTCTGGCCGCCGCCCAGTCACATGATTTGCTGCTTGATGGTTATTGGACCGTGACAGTGGAGATATTTTGTGTCTATCCCGTGGAGGCCATTTCTTGCATTTTTCAGCTTTTTGCTATCAAACTGGGAAATACCCTAAAACGATCGCTTTCATTAGTACTCACAACAAATGTAGTAACAGCAGCAGCAGCACAGTTGACTTGAAGAAACTTTCACAAGATAAATCGGGGATTTATCCATTTTATCAAACCATTCCTGCTGTCACACAGGGCCGACAGTCAATTTCTCATTTTACCCGTGACGCAGGTGTACAACATTTATCCCATAGACATTAATCGATCGTTTGACATCGATCAATCCATCCGCCCATCGTCTTCTTTTTTTTTTTTTTTTTTTTCCCCTCCTTCTCCTCCTCTTCTTCTTTTCCTCAGACTACTTTAATACAAACAAGAGTATCCCACCAGGGTGGGAGATGGGCCGAAGCAGCAGGTACTGCAATAGCTGCACAACCCTCAAACGAGCAGGCGCAAGCGCCTAGCGTCGTTCACCGTTCAAAAATCCGTTTAATCGAAGAGCAGTTCAATGAACTGCGTCCCAGGGATTAAACTGAGAAGAACAGATACTACACTTGATCTTAGCTCTTGAGAGCCGAGAAGCGATACCTCTAAATCTTCCCGGACTCTTTTTATTCTTCTCAAAATCCTCCTCGACCTCCAAACGTTCCTATATCGCCCGCCACAAGACGCCAAACTGACGAACTCAACCAGCCAGCAGACAGACGACAATCTTCTGGCCGCCGCCCAGTCACATGATTTGCTGCTTGATGGTTATTGGACCGTGACAGTGGAGATATTTTGTGTCTATCCCGTGGAGGCCATTTCTTGCATTTTTCAGCTTTTTGCTATCAAACTGGGAAATACCCTAAAACGATCGCTTTCATTAGTACTCACAACAAATGTAGTAACAGCAGCAGCAGCACAGTTGACTTGAAGAAACTTTCACAAGATAAATCGGGGATTTATCCATTTTATCAAACCATTCCTGCTGTCACACAGGGCCGACAGTCAATTTCTCATTTTACCCGTGACGCAGGTGTACAACATTTATCCCATAGACATTAATCGATCGTTTGACATCGATCAATCCATCCGCCCATCGTCTTCTTTTTTTTTTTTTTTTTTTTCCCCTCCTTCTCCTCCTCTTCTTCTTTTCCTCAGACTACTTTAATACAAACAAGAGTATCCCACCAGGGTGGGAGATGGGCCGAAGCAGCAGGTACTGCAATAGCTGCACAACCCTCAAACGAGCAGGCGCAAGCGCCTAGCGTCGTTCACCGTTCAAAAATCCGTTTAATCGAAGAGCAGTTCAATGAACTGCGTCCCAGGGATTAAACTGAGAAGAACAGATACTACACTTGATCTTAGCTCTTGAGAGCCGAGAAGCGATACCTCTAAATCTTCCCGGACTCTTTTTATTCTTCTCAAAATCCTCCTCGACCTCCAAACGTTCCTATATCGCCCGCCACAAGACGCCAAACTGACGAACTCAACCAGCCAGCAGACAGACGACAATCTTCTGGCCGCCGCCCAGTCACATGATTTGCTGCTTGATGGTTATTGGACCGTGACAGTGGAGATATTTTGTGTCTATCCCGTGGAGGCCATTTCTTGCATTTTTCAGCTTTTTGCTATCAAACTGGGAAATACCCTAAAACGATCGCTTTCATTAGTACTCACAACAAATGTAGTAACAGCAGCAGCAGCACAGTTGACTTGAAGAAACTTTCACAAGATAAATCGGGGATTTATCCATTTTATCAAACCATTCCTGCTGTCACACAGGGCCGACAGTCAATTTCTCATTTTACCCGTGACGCAGGTGTACAACATTTATCCCATAGACATTAATCGATCGTTTGACATCGATCAATCCATCCGCCCATCGTCTTCTTTTTTTTTTTTTTTTTTTTCCCCTCCTTCTCCTCCTCTTCTTCTTTTCCTCAGACTACTTTAATACAAACAAGAGTATCCCACCAGGGTGGGAGATGGGCCGAAGCAGCAGGTACTGCAATAGCTGCACAACCCTCAAACGAGCAGGCGCAAGCGCCTAGCGTCGTTCACCGTTCAAAAATCCGTTTAATCGAAGAGCAGTTCAATGAACTGCGTCCCAGGGATTAAACTGAGAAGAACAGATACTACACTTGATCTTAGCTCTTGAGAGCCGAGAAGCGATACCTCTAAATCTTCCCGGACTCTTTTTATTCTTCTCAAAATCCTCCTCGACCTCCAAACGTTCCTATATCGCCCGCCACAAGACGCCAAACTGACGAACTCAACCAGCCAGCAGACAGACGACAATCTTCTGGCCGCCGCCCAGTCACATGATTTGCTGCTTGATGGTTATTGGACCGTGACAGTGGAGATATTTTGTGTCTATCCCGTGGAGGCCATTTCTTGCATTTTTCAGCTTTTTGCTATCAAACTGGGAAATACCCTAAAACGATCGCTTTCATTAGTACTCACAACAAATGTAGTAACAGCAGCAGCAGCACAGTTGACTTGAAGAAACTTTCACAAGATAAATCGGGGATTTATCCATTTTATCAAACCATTCCTGCTGTCACACAGGGCCGACAGTCAATTTCTCATTTTACCCGTGACGCAGGTGTACAACATTTATCCCATAGACATTAATCGATCGTTTGACATCGATCAATCCATCCGCCCATCGTCTTCTTTTTTTTTTTTTTTTTTTTCCCCTCCTTCTCCTCCTCTTCTTCTTTTCCTCAGACTACTTTAATACAAACAAGAGTATCCCACCAGGGTGGGAGATGGGCCGAAGCAGCAGGTACTGCAATAGCTGCACAACCCTCAAACGAGCAGGCGCAAGCGCCTAGCGTCGTTCACCGTTCAAAAATCCGTTTAATCGAAGAGCAGTTCAATGAACTGCGTCCCAGGGATTAAACTGAGAAGAACAGATACTACACTTGATCTTAGCTCTTGAGAGCCGAGAAGCGATACCTCTAAATCTTCCCGGACTCTTTTTATTCTTCTCAAAATCCTCCTCGACCTCCAAACGTTCCTATATCGCCCGCCACAAGACGCCAAACTGACGAACTCAACCAGCCAGCAGACAGACGACAATCTTCTGGCCGCCGCCCAGTCACATGATTTGCTGCTTGATGGTTATTGGACCGTGACAGTGGAGATATTTTGTGTCTATCCCGTGGAGGCCATTTCTTGCATTTTTCAGCTTTTTGCTATCAAACTGGGAAATACCCTAAAACGATCGCTTTCATTAGTACTCACAACAAATGTAGTAACAGCAGCAGCAGCACAGTTGACTTGAAGAAACTTTCACAAGATAAATCGGGGATTTATCCATTTTATCAAACCATTCCTGCTGTCACACAGGGCCGACAGTCAATTTCTCATTTTACCCGTGACGCAGGTGTACAACATTTATCCCATAGACATTAATCGATCGTTTGACATCGATCAATCCATCCGCCCATCGTCTTCTTTTTTTTTTTTTTTTTTTTCCCCTCCTTCTCCTCCTCTTCTTCTTTTCCTCAGACTACTTTAATACAAACAAGAGTATCCCACCAGGGTGGGAGATGGGCCGAAGCAGCAGGTACTGCAATAGCTGCACAACCCTCAAACGAGCAGGCGCAAGCGCCTAGCGTCGTTCACCGTTCAAAAATCCGTTTAATCGAAGAGCAGTTCAATGAACTGCGTCCCAGGGATTAAACTGAGAAGAACAGATACTACACTTGATCTTAGCTCTTGAGAGCCGAGAAGCGATACCTCTAAATCTTCCCGGACTCTTTTTATTCTTCTCAAAATCCTCCTCGACCTCCAAACGTTCCTATATCGCCCGCCACAAGACGCCAAACTGACGAACTCAACCAGCCAGCAGACAGACGACAATCTTCTGGCCGCCGCCCAGTCACATGATTTGCTGCTTGATGGTTATTGGACCGTGACAGTGGAGATATTTTGTGTCTATCCCGTGGAGGCCATTTCTTGCATTTTTCAGCTTTTTGCTATCAAACTGGGAAATACCCTAAAACGATCGCTTTCATTAGTACTCACAACAAATGTAGTAACAGCAGCAGCAGCACAGTTGACTTGAAGAAACTTTCACAAGATAAATCGGGGATTTATCCATTTTATCAAACCATTCCTGCTGTCACACAGGGCCGACAGTCAATTTCTCATTTTACCCGTGACGCAGGTGTACAACATTTATCCCATAGACATTAATCGATCGTTTGACATCGATCAATCCATCCGCCCATCGTCTTCTTTTTTTTTTTTTTTTTTTTCCCCTCCTTCTCCTCCTCTTCTTCTTTTCCTCAGACTACTTTAATACAAACAAGAGTATCCCACCAGGGTGGGAGATGGGCCGAAGCAGCAGGTACTGCAATAGCTGCACAACCCTCAAACGAGCAGGCGCAAGCGCCTAGCGTCGTTCACCGTTCAAAAATCCGTTTAATCGAAGAGCAGTTCAATGAACTGCGTCCCAGGGATTAAACTGAGAAGAACAGATACTACACTTGATCTTAGCTCTTGAGAGCCGAGAAGCGATACCTCTAAATCTTCCCGGACTCTTTTTATTCTTCTCAAAATCCTCCTCGACCTCCAAACGTTCCTATATCGCCCGCCACAAGACGCCAAACTGACGAACTCAACCAGCCAGCAGACAGACGACAATCTTCTGGCCGCCGCCCAGTCACATGATTTGCTGCTTGATGGTTATTGGACCGTGACAGTGGAGATATTTTGTGTCTATCCCGTGGAGGCCATTTCTTGCATTTTTCAGCTTTTTGCTATCAAACTGGGAAATACCCTAAAACGATCGCTTTCATTAGTACTCACAACAAATGTAGTAACAGCAGCAGCAGCACAGTTGACTTGAAGAAACTTTCACAAGATAAATCGGGGATTTATCCATTTTATCAAACCATTCCTGCTGTCACACAGGGCCGACAGTCAATTTCTCATTTTACCCGTGACGCAGGTGTACAACATTTATCCCATAGACATTAATCGATCGTTTGACATCGATCAATCCATCCGCCCATCGTCTTCTTTTTTTTTTTTTTTTTTTTCCCCTCCTTCTCCTCCTCTTCTTCTTTTCCTCAGACTACTTTAATACAAACAAGAGTATCCCACCAGGGTGGGAGATGGGCCGAAGCAGCAGGTACTGCAATAGCTGCACAACCCTCAAACGAGCAGGCGCAAGCGCCTAGCGTCGTTCACCGTTCAAAAATCCGTTTAATCGAAGAGCAGTTCAATGAACTGCGTCCCAGGGATTAAACTGAGAAGAACAGATACTACACTTTTTTTTTTTTTTTTTTTTTTCATTGAGCAGTGATGAGGTCGGCGTTCGCCTTCCCCCCCCCTGCCAAGTGGAGGATTTGGGGTATAAGAGAGCTAGGGGTCTCCTCTGCCTATCTTCCAATAAGCAAGGGATTTCCTAACCTTGATGACTTCTCGTTTGCTCACAAGTGCTACGAGCAGGGGCAAGCCGAAACCCCGGTGAAAGGTGGAAGGTGGTATGTTCGGGAAAGGGAACCAAACTCGGCGGCATCAACCGAGACCCTTTCTACATCAGTAAACTGATGGACCACTACACTTGATCTTAGCTCTTGAGAGCCGAGAAGCGATACCTCTAAATCTTCCCGGACTCTTTTTATTCTTCTCAAAATCCTCCTCGACCTCCAAACGTTC
The DNA here is from genome assembly GCF_947623445.1 of Clavelina lepadiformis. Classification (NCBI taxonomy): domain Eukaryota; kingdom Metazoa; phylum Chordata; class Ascidiacea; order Aplousobranchia; family Clavelinidae; genus Clavelina; species Clavelina lepadiformis. The sequence goes on along the minus strand of NC_135243.1, from coordinate 17,290,574 downwards.
CTATATCGCCCGCCACAAGACGCCAAACTGACGAACTCAACCAGCCAGCAGACAGACGACAATCTTCTGGCCGCCGCCCAGTCACATGATTTGCTGCTTGATGGTTATTGGACCGTGACAGTGGAGATATTTTGTGTCTATCCCGTGGAGGCCATTTCTTGCATTTTTCAGCTTTTTGCTATCAAACTGGGAAATACCCTAAAACGATCGCTTTCATTAGTACTCACAACAAATGTAGTAACAGCAGCAGCAGCACAGTTGACTTGAAGAAACTTTCACAAGATAAATCGGGGATTTATCCATTTTATCAAACCATTCCTGCTGTCACACAGGGCCGACAGTCAATTTCTCATTTTACCCGTGACGCAGGTGTACAACATTTATCCCATAGACATTAATCGATCGTTTGACATCGATCAATCCATCCGCCCATCGTCTTCTTTTTTTTTTTTTTTTTTTTCCCCTCCTTCTCCTCCTCTTCTTCTTTTCCTCAGACTACTTTAATACAAACAAGAGTATCCCACCAGGGTGGGAGATGGGCCGAAGCAGCAGGTACTGCAATAGCTGCACAACCCTCAAACGAGCAGGCGCAAGCGCCTAGCGTCGTTCACCGTTCAAAAATCCGTTTAATCGAAGAGCAGTTCAATGAACTGCGTCCCAGGGATTAAACTGAGAAGAACAGATACTACACTTGATCTTAGCTCTTGAGAGCCGAGAAGCGATACCTCTAAATCTTCCCGGACTCTTTTTATTCTTCTCAAAATCCTCCTCGACCTCCAAACGTTCCTATATCGCCCGCCACAAGACGCCAAACTGACGAACTCAACCAGCCAGCAGACAGACGACAATCTTCTGGCCGCCGCCCAGTCACATGATTTGCTGCTTGATGGTTATTGGACCGTGACAGTGGAGATATTTTGTGTCTATCCCGTGGAGGCCATTTCTTGCATTTTTCAGCTTTTTGCTATCAAACTGGGAAATACCCTAAAACGATCGCTTTCATTAGTACTCACAACAAATGTAGTAACAGCAGCAGCAGCACAGTTGACTTGAAGAAACTTTCACAAGATAAATCGGGGATTTATCCATTTTATCAAACCATTCCTGCTGTCACACAGGGCCGACAGTCAATTTCTCATTTTACCCGTGACGCAGGTGTACAACATTTATCCCATAGACATTAATCGATCGTTTGACATCGATCAATCCATCCGCCCATCGTCTTCTTTTTTTTTTTTTTTTTTTTCCCCTCCTTCTCCTCCTCTTCTTCTTTTCCTCAGACTACTTTAATACAAACAAGAGTATCCCACCAGGGTGGGAGATGGGCCGAAGCAGCAGGTACTGCAATAGCTGCACAACCCTCAAACGAGCAGGCGCAAGCGCCTAGCGTCGTTCACCGTTCAAAAATCCGTTTAATCGAAGAGCAGTTCAATGAACTGCGTCCCAGGGATTAAACTGAGAAGAACAGATACTACACTTGATCTTAGCTCTTGAGAGCCGAGAAGCGATACCTCTAAATCTTCCCGGACTCTTTTTATTCTTCTCAAAATCCTCCTCGACCTCCAAACGTTCCTATATCGCCCGCCACAAGACGCCAAACTGACGAACTCAACCAGCCAGCAGACAGACGACAATCTTCTGGCCGCCGCCCAGTCACATGATTTGCTGCTTGATGGTTATTGGACCGTGACAGTGGAGATATTTTGTGTCTATCCCGTGGAGGCCATTTCTTGCATTTTTCAGCTTTTTGCTATCAAACTGGGAAATACCCTAAAACGATCGCTTTCATTAGTACTCACAACAAATGTAGTAACAGCAGCAGCAGCACAGTTGACTTGAAGAAACTTTCACAAGATAAATCGGGGATTTATCCATTTTATCAAACCATTCCTGCTGTCACACAGGGCCGACAGTCAATTTCTCATTTTACCCGTGACGCAGGTGTACAACATTTATCCCATAGACATTAATCGATCGTTTGACATCGATCAATCCATCCGCCCATCGTCTTCTTTTTTTTTTTTTTTTTTTTCCCCTCCTTCTCCTCCTCTTCTTCTTTTCCTCAGACTACTTTAATACAAACAAGAGTATCCCACCAGGGTGGGAGATGGGCCGAAGCAGCAGGTACTGCAATAGCTGCACAACCCTCAAACGAGCAGGCGCAAGCGCCTAGCGTCGTTCACCGTTCAAAAATCCGTTTAATCGAAGAGCAGTTCAATGAACTGCGTCCCAGGGATTAAACTGAGAAGAACAGATACTACACTTGATCTTAGCTCTTGAGAGCCGAGAAGCGATACCTCTAAATCTTCCCGGACTCTTTTTATTCTTCTCAAAATCCTCCTCGACCTCCAAACGTTCCTATATCGCCCGCCACAAGACGCCAAACTGACGAACTCAACCAGCCAGCAGACAGACGACAATCTTCTGGCCGCCGCCCAGTCACATGATTTGCTGCTTGATGGTTATTGGACCGTGACAGTGGAGATATTTTGTGTCTATCCCGTGGAGGCCATTTCTTGCATTTTTCAGCTTTTTGCTATCAAACTGGGAAATACCCTAAAACGATCGCTTTCATTAGTACTCACAACAAATGTAGTAACAGCAGCAGCAGCACAGTTGACTTGAAGAAACTTTCACAAGATAAATCGGGGATTTATCCATTTTATCAAACCATTCCTGCTGTCACACAGGGCCGACAGTCAATTTCTCATTTTACCCGTGACGCAGGTGTACAACATTTATCCCATAGACATTAATCGATCGTTTGACATCGATCAATCCATCCGCCCATCGTCTTCTTTTTTTTTTTTTTTTTTTTCCCCTCCTTCTCCTCCTCTTCTTCTTTTCCTCAGACTACTTTAATACAAACAAGAGTATCCCACCAGGGTGGGAGATGGGCCGAAGCAGCAGGTACTGCAATAGCTGCACAACCCTCAAACGAGCAGGCGCAAGCGCCTAGCGTCGTTCACCGTTCAAAAATCCGTTTAATCGAAGAGCAGTTCAATGAACTGCGTCCCAGGGATTAAACTGAGAAGAACAGATACTACACTTGATCTTAGCTCTTGAGAGCCGAGAAGCGATACCTCTAAATCTTCCCGGACTCTTTTTATTCTTCTCAAAATCCTCCTCGACCTCCAAACGTTCCTATATCGCCCGCCACAAGACGCCAAACTGACGAACTCAACCAGCCAGCAGACAGACGACAATCTTCTGGCCGCCGCCCAGTCACATGATTTGCTGCTTGATGGTTATTGGACCGTGACAGTGGAGATATTTTGTGTCTATCCCGTGGAGGCCATTTCTTGCATTTTTCAGCTTTTTGCTATCAAACTGGGAAATACCCTAAAACGATCGCTTTCATTAGTACTCACAACAAATGTAGTAACAGCAGCAGCAGCACAGTTGACTTGAAGAAACTTTCACAAGATAAATCGGGGATTTATCCATTTTATCAAACCATTCCTGCTGTCACACAGGGCCGACAGTCAATTTCTCATTTTACCCGTGACGCAGGTGTACAACATTTATCCCATAGACATTAATCGATCGTTTGACATCGATCAATCCATCCGCCCATCGTCTTCTTTTTTTTTTTTTTTTTTTTCCCCTCCTTCTCCTCCTCTTCTTCTTTTCCTCAGACTACTTTAATACAAACAAGAGTATCCCACCAGGGTGGGAGATGGGCCGAAGCAGCAGGTACTGCAATAGCTGCACAACCCTCAAACGAGCAGGCGCAAGCGCCTAGCGTCGTTCACCGTTCAAAAATCCGTTTAATCGAAGAGCAGTTCAATGAACTGCGTCCCAGGGATTAAACTGAGAAGAACAGATACTACACTTGATCTTAGCTCTTGAGAGCCGAGAAGCGATACCTCTAAATCTTCCCGGACTCTTTTTATTCTTCTCAAAATCCTCCTCGACCTCCAAACGTTCCTATATCGCCCGCCACAAGACGCCAAACTGACGAACTCAACCAGCCAGCAGACAGACGACAATCTTCTGGCCGCCGCCCAGTCACATGATTTGCTGCTTGATGGTTATTGGACCGTGACAGTGGAGATATTTTGTGTCTATCCCGTGGAGGCCATTTCTTGCATTTTTCAGCTTTTTGCTATCAAACTGGGAAATACCCTAAAACGATCGCTTTCATTAGTACTCACAACAAATGTAGTAACAGCAGCAGCAGCACAGTTGACTTGAAGAAACTTTCACAAGATAAATCGGGGATTTATCCATTTTATCAAACCATTCCTGCTGTCACACAGGGCCGACAGTCAATTTCTCATTTTACCCGTGACGCAGGTGTACAACATTTATCCCATAGACATTAATCGATCGTTTGACATCGATCAATCCATCCGCCCATCGTCTTCTTTTTTTTTTTTTTTTTTTTCCCCTCCTTCTCCTCCTCTTCTTCTTTTCCTCAGACTACTTTAATACAAACAAGAGTATCCCACCAGGGTGGGAGATGGGCCGAAGCAGCAGGTACTGCAATAGCTGCACAACCCTCAAACGAGCAGGCGCAAGCGCCTAGCGTCGTTCACCGTTCAAAAATCCGTTTAATCGAAGAGCAGTTCAATGAACTGCGTCCCAGGGATTAAACTGAGAAGAACAGATACTACACTTGATCTTAGCTCTTGAGAGCCGAGAAGCGATACCTCTAAATCTTCCCGGACTCTTTTTATTCTTCTCAAAATCCTCCTCGACCTCCAAACGTTCCTATATCGCCCGCCACAAGACGCCAAACTGACGAACTCAACCAGCCAGCAGACAGACGACAATCTTCTGGCCGCCGCCCAGTCACATGATTTGCTGCTTGATGGTTATTGGACCGTGACAGTGGAGATATTTTGTGTCTATCCCGTGGAGGCCATTTCTTGCATTTTTCAGCTTTTTGCTATCAAACTGGGAAATACCCTAAAACGATCGCTTTCATTAGTACTCACAACAAATGTAGTAACAGCAGCAGCAGCACAGTTGACTTGAAGAAACTTTCACAAGATAAATCGGGGATTTATCCATTTTATCAAACCATTCCTGCTGTCACACAGGGCCGACAGTCAATTTCTCATTTTAGCAGTGACGCAGGTGTACAACATTTATCCCATAGACATTAATCGATCGTTTGACATCGATCAATCCATCCGCCCATCGTCTTCTTTTTTTTTTTTTTTTTTTTCCCCTCCTTCTCCTCCTCTTCTTCTTTTCCTCAGACTACTTTAATACAAACAAGAGTATCCCACCAGGGTGGGAGATGGGCCGAAGCAGCAGGTACTGCAATAGCTGCACAACCCTCAAACGAGCAGGCGCAAGCGCCTAGCGTCGTTCACCGTTCAAAAATCCGTTTAATCGAAGAGCAGTTCAATGAACTGCGTCCCAGGGATTAAACTGAGAAGAACAGATACTACACTTGATCTTAGCTCTTGAGAGCCGAGAAGCGATACCTCTAAATCTTCCCGGACTCTTTTTATTCTTCTCAAAATCCTCCTCGACCTCCAAACGTTCCTATATCGCCCGCCACAAGACGCCAAACTGACGAACTCAACCAGCCAGCAGACAGACGACAATCTTCTGGCCGCCGCCCAGTCACATGATTTGCTGCTTGATGGTTATTGGACCGTGACAGTGGAGATATTTTGTGTCTATCCCGTGGAGGCCATTTCTTGCATTTTTCAGCTTTTTGCTATCAAACTGGGAAATACCCTAAAACGATCGCTTTCATTAGTACTCACAACAAATGTAGTAACAGCAGCAGCAGCACAGTTGACTTGAAGAAACTTTCACAAGATAAATCGGGGATTTATCCATTTTATCAAACCATTCCTGCTGTCACACAGGGCCGACAGTCAATTTCTCATTTTACCCGTGACGCAGGTGTACAACATTTATCCCATAGACATTAATCGATCGTTTGACATCGATCAATCCATCCGCCCATCGTCTTCTTTTTTTTTTTTTTTTTTTTCCCCTCCTTCTCCTCCTCTTCTTCTTTTCCTCAGACTACTTTAATACAAACAAGAGTATCCCACCAGGGTGGGAGATGGGCCGAAGCAGCAGGTACTGCAATAGCTGCACAACCCTCAAACGAGCAGGCGCAAGCGCCTAGCGTCGTTCACCGTTCAAAAATCCGTTTAATCGAAGAGCAGTTCAATGAACTGCGTCCCAGGGATTAAACTGAGAAGAACAGATACTACACTTGATCTTAGCTCTTGAGAGCCGAGAAGCGATACCTCTAAATCTTCCCGGACTCTTTTTATTCTTCTCAAAATCCTCCTCGACCTCCAAACGTTCCTATATCGCCCGCCACAAGACGCCAAACTGACGAACTCAACCAGCCAGCAGACAGACGACAATCTTCTGGCCGCCGCCCAGTCACATGATTTGCTGCTTGATGGTTATTGGACCGTGACAGTGGAGATATTTTGTGTCTATCCCGTGGAGGCCATTTCTTGCATTTTTCAGCTTTTTGCTATCAAACTGGGAAATACCCTAAAACGATCGCTTTCATTAGTACTCACAACAAATGTAGTAACAGCAGCAGCAGCACAGTTGACTTGAAGAAACTTTCACAAGATAAATCGGGGATTTATCCATTTTATCAAACCATTCCTGCTGTCACACAGGGCCGACAGTCAATTTCTCATTTTACCCGTGACGCAGGTGTACAACATTTATCCCATAGACATTAATCGATCGTTTGACATCGATCAATCCATCCGCCCATCGTCTTCTTTTTTTTTTTTTTTTTTTTCCCCTCCTTCTCCTCCTCTTCTTCTTTTCCTCAGACTACTTTAATACAAACAAGAGTATCCCACCAGGGTGGGAGATGGGCCGAAGCAGCAGGTACTGCAATAGCTGCACAACCCTCAAACGAGCAGGCGCAAGCGCCTAGCGTCGTTCACCGTTCAAAAATCCGTTTAATCGAAGAGCAGTTCAATGAACTGCGTCCCAGGGATTAAACTGAGAAGAACAGATACTACACTTTTTTTTTTTTTTTTTTACTGTGATGAGGAAGGCGTTCGCCTTCCCCCCCCCAGCTTACTTTGTTGGGTAGGAGGTGAGAGGTGGGTGGTGAGTGTTTAGCTCGATTGTGAAGCTTAGGTTTGTTCATTTGCCTATCTTCCGATAACCAAATGACCTAAACTAGAACTCGCATTTTTCGTAAAGCGGATACGAGCAGGAGCAAGCTAGGAACCTGGCGTGTGTTGACAGATGTAATGTGTCGGAGAGGGCAATTTTTTGGCTGATGTTAACCATACCACTCTCGTACATCAGAAACCTGATGGACCGCCCGCTTGATCTTAGCTCTTGAGAGCCGAGAAGCGATACCTCTAAATCTTCCCGGACTCTTTTTATTCTTCTCAAAATCCTCCTCGACCTCCAAACGTTCCTATATCGCCCGCCACAAGACGCCAAACTGACGAACTCAACCAGCCAGCAGACAGACGACAATCTTCTGGCCGCCGCCCAGTCACATGATTTGCTGCTTGATGGTTATTGGACCGTGACAGTGGAGATATTTTGTGTCTATCCCGTGGAGGCCATTTCTTGCATTTTTCAGCTTTTTGCTATCAAACTGGGAAATACCCTAAAACGATCGCTTTCATTAGTACTCACAACAAATGTAGTAACAGCAGCAGCAGCACAGTTGACTTGAAGAAACTTTCACAAGATAAATCGGGGATTTATCCATTTTATCAAACCATTCCTGCTGTCACACAGGGCCGACAGTCAATTTCTCATTTTACCCGTGACGCAGGTGTACAACATTTATCCCATAGACATTAATCGATCGTTTGACATCGATCAATCCATCCGCCCATCGTCTTCTTTTTTTTTTTTTTTTTTTTCCCCTCCTTCTCCTCCTCTTCTTCTTTTCCTCAGACTACTTTAATACAAACAAGAGTATCCCACCAGGGTGGGAGATGGGCCGAAGCAGCAGGTACTGCAATAGCTGCACAACCCTCAAACGAGCAGGCGCAAGCGCCTAGCGTCGTTCACCGTTCAAAAATCCGTTTAATCGAAGAGCAGTTCAATGAACTGCGTCCCAGGGATTAAACTGAGAAGAACAGATACTACACTTGATCTTAGCTCTTGAGAGCCGAGAAGCGATACCTCTAAATCTTCCCGGACTCTTTTTATTCTTCTCAAAATCCTCCTCGACCTCCAAACGTTCCTATATCGCCCGCCACAAGACGCCAAACTGACGAACTCAACCAGCCAGCAGACAGACGACAATCTTCTGGCCGCCGCCCAGTCACATGATTTGCTGCTTGATGGTTATTGGACCGTGACAGTGGAGATATTTTGTGTCTATCCCGTGGAGGCCATTTCTTGCATTTTTCAGCTTTTTGCTATCAAACTGGGAAATACCCTAAAACGATCGCTTTCATTAGTACTCACAACAAATGTAGTAACAGCAGCAGCAGCACAGTTGACTTGAAGAAACTTTCACAAGATAAATCGGGGATTTATCCATTTTATCAAACCATTCCTGCTGTCACACAGGGCCGACAGTCAATTTCTCATTTTACCCGTGACGCAGGTGTACAACATTTATCCCATAGACATTAATCGATCGTTTGACATCGATCAATCCATCCGCCCATCGTCTTCTTTTTTTTTTTTTTTTTTTTCCCCTCCTTCTCCTCCTCTTCTTCTTTTCCTCAGACTACTTTAATACAAACAAGAGTATCCCACCAGGGTGGGAGATGGGCCGAAGCAGCAGGTACTGCAATAGCTGCACAACCCTCAAACGAGCAGGCGCAAGCGCCTAGCGTCGTTCACCGTTCAAAAATCCGTTTAATCGAAGAGCAGTTCAATGAACTGCGTCCCAGGGATTAAACTGAGAAGAACAGATACTACACTTTTTTTTTTTTTTTTTTTTTTTTTTTTTTTTCATTGAGCAGTGATGAGGTCGGCGTTCGCCTTCCCCCCCCCTGCCAAGTGGAGGATTTGGGGTATAAGAGAGCTAGGGGTCTCCTCTGCCTATCTTCCAATAAGCAAGGGATTTCCTAACCTTGATGACTTCTCGTTTGCTCACAAGTGCTACGAGCAGGGGCAAGCCGAAACCCCGGTGAAAGGTGGAAGGTGGTATGTTCGGGAAAGGGAACCAAACTCGGCGGCATCAACCGAGACCCTTTCTACATCAGTAAACTGATGGACCACTACACTTGATCTTAGCTCTTGAGAGCCGAGAAGCGATACCTCTAAATCTTCCCGGACTCTTTTTATTCTTCTCAAAATCCTCCTCGACCTCCAAACGTTCCTATATCGCCCGCCACAAGACGCCAAACTGACGAACTCAACCAGCCAGCAGACAGACGACAATCTTCTGGCCGCCGCCCAGTCACATGATTTGCTGCTTGATGGTTATTGGACCGTGACAGTGGAGATATTTTGTGTCTATCCCGTGGAGGCCATTTCTTGCATTTTTCAGCTTTTTGCTATCAAACTGGGAAATACCCTAAAACGATCGCTTTCATTAGTACTCACAACAAATGTAGTAACAGCAGCAGCAGCACAGTTGACTTGAAGAAACTTTCACAAGATAAATCGGGGATTTATCCATTTTATCAAACCATTCCTGCTGTCACACAGGGCCGACAGTCAATTTCTCATTTTACCCGTGACGCAGGTGTACAACATTTATCCCATAGACATTAATCGATCGTTTGACATCGATCAATCCATCCGCCCATCGTCTTCTTTTTTTTTTTTTTTTTTTTCCCCTCCTTCTCCTCCTCTTCTTCTTTTCCTCAGACTACTTTAATACAAACAAGAGTATCCCACCAGGGTGGGAGATGGGCCGAAGCAGCAGGTACTGCAATAGCTGCACAACCCTCAAACGAGCAGGCGCAAGCGCCTAGCGTCGTTCACCGTTCAAAAATCCGTTTAATCGAAGAGCAGTTCAATGAACTGCGTCCCAGGGATTAAACTGAGAAGAACAGATACTACACTTTTTTTTTTTTTTTCTTTTATTTCAACGATATTAAAATTCCAAATAAGAAGAAAGAAATACAAGTAGTTTCGATGGATGATGTAAAACACATTTCCATGCGTAATAGTAATAATGGGGCAATCACATATCAGATAATACAGTTTTATCCAATTAAATAATGCAAAATCAGAATGGTTGTTTTTAATTATATGATATTCACAGAAAATGTATGAATTAATAAGTGATCAGATTAGGGGAATGTCAAAAAAGCCGGTACAATTTTGAAAATCCAGTTTTCATAGAAAATAAAATGTATACATATATGTAATACATATAAAAGTGAGTAAATTTCGAAATTTATCAATTTTCAAGCAAGGTTGTGATAGTGGGGAATTAATTTATCAATACGTTTGGTTTTAAAGAAATAAAATGCAATAAAACCGGAAAAAGTTATTTCGAATTATATGAATTTTCCAAAAGTTTATGAAGTATGTCAAAATAGCCGGTACAGTAGTTTTAGGCAGGTTAGTTTATATATATACATATTGACACATACAATTATGAATAAAAAACAGATATTTTAGTAGTTTACCAAGATGGGGTTGAATGTTTCATGTTCATGAACATATTTGATAAGATAAAACAGAGTTTTTGACCAGTTTTTTCCAGGATGTAGGTTATGGTAGAGGATTATGATATTGGTGTAGGCCAAGCATAGTGATGTTTCACACATACAATTTGGAATAAAAAACAGATATATGATTAGTTTACCATGATGGGGTTGCATGTTTCATTTTCATGAACATGTTTGATAAGATGAACAGGAGTTGTTGACCAGTTTTTTCCAGTTTGTTAGGTAGTGGTTGGGGATTTTGATATAGGCCAAGAATGGTGATGTTTCACAACATACAAATTGGATTAAAAATCAGATATTTGAGTAGTTTGCCATGATGGGGTTGCATGTTTCATGTTCATGAACATGTTTGATAAGATAAACAAGCGTTTTTGACCAGTTTTTTCCAGGAAGTAGGTTGTGGTAGATGATTTTGATATTGATGAATTTCAAGCATGGTGTTGTTTCAGCAAGATGGATAAAAACATCAATGGAGATGGATATTATCATCATGGATTATTTCAGGATATGCAGAGCAATGTTGAATTGTTGTAAAGTCCATAAAGATGATTGAGAAGTTGTTGAACAGGATGATTTCCAGGTTTCAGGTATTTACAATAAGTATTGTATAAATTTAAGTTTCATCATTTTGATGAAGGTAAAAATAAAAAACAGGGGTTATGTAGTTATGGTACATAATTGAGTATATAGGGTACATTGTTAATAAGGTAGGATATATAGTACACATAAACTGATATAAAAACAGATGATAAAACATTAGAGTTAGTGTAGATAAGGTATCGTAACACAAAAACATGGCGATATGTGTGGGTCGTTGCAAGTAGAGTGAGAGACAGATTAAATTTGGTGAGCCGGTGAGTGACACAGTAACAGTTGAGCTATATTAGAAACATTCGTAGTAGTTAAAGTTAAATGGATGAGAAAAAATAAAAACAATAATACAATCTTCTGGTGTAGACTTGTGGCTTCAATCTGTTCATTTGTAGATCATTTTGAATTTTGTTCTGGTTTTCCAAAGGATGTTATTGATAGTGAGGGTTTTGTCTGTGCAGTAGGAGTTTTTTTCATCAAGTGATTCTTTGTATGAGATAAGATTGGACTTAAAGATGTTGAGATATTGTAGAATTTTGACTTTTTCAGCAATTGGTCGTTGGAATTTGTTGTAAAATAATAACTCTCTGTCAAAGGTGATATTCGTTGAGAACCAATGTAGAATGTCGGATTTAATTTGCCTGAGGATTTCTTGAATTATTGGACAGTCCAGCATTAGGTGGTTAATGTCGTCACGAATTGATTTACAGAATTTGCAGTTGGTTATTCTAATCTGTTGTTGGGGGGTAGTGAAGAGTCTTTGTTTTTTATAAAAGGAGCCCCATAGGAAGCCTTGATGGGCAATCAAATAAGAATGGCTTCTTATTTTGAGAGAGGGTGACCATCCAGTCATATTTTTTAAAGAGGTGAGATTCCAAGAAATCATCTGTTGTTTGTGATTGTGGATAAGTGACGGAGTTGAGTGTTTGTTTAGATATAGACGGTATAGGCTCCCTTGAGTTTGTTCTGCCAGAAGGAAATCCTTGTTGTTGATGCTGAGTAGGTCATAAATTTTCAGAGTCTTTTCCCAGGTGCGATTTGGGGTGGGCCGGTATCTAATTGAATTTGAGTACAGGTTTGGGGCTATTTTCATTAATTTTGTTCCAATGTTGTATTTGGCCCAACATGCGAAGAAACTATTTTCGGTGTTTTCCAATAATATTCTTTTCATTTTGTAGAGAAAAGTGGAGTGTATTCGGGACGCGACATGGAGAATTTGCAGACCTCCTTCATTGAAGGGGGCGATGAGTTTTTTTCTTGCCAAGGGTTCCAATTTTCTGGGATACCAGAGAAACTTGAAGATGAGGTTGGTGAGTTGATTGCAAATTTTTATTGGCGGTAGGAAAAGGGTCGCGGTTCTGATGATGTGGGGTAGAAACAGGGCGTTTATTAAATACTTTCTTCCCAGAATGGACAGGCGTCTCATTTTGTGCAGATTGTTGAGTTTTTTTATTGTAAGTAGTGTTTTTTCCCAGTTTACGGTAGCATCGTCGTCGGAGTGTGAGAATGTTGTTCCAAGTATTTTCATGTTAGTGGTGATCGGGATATTGGGGAAATGCTGATTTATCTGGTTTTGTAGAAGGGGTGTTGAGACGAAAAATGCAGATTTTGCCTCGTTTAATTTGAGTCCGGAAAAATTGCTGAATTCATTTATGATTAGGAGAGCGTTGGATATGGTTGGTATGTCCTTAGCCAGGAGAATGGTGTCGTCGGCGTACTGCTGCAGACTGAGGGAAGTAGATCTGATCTTCGGGCAATTGTGGTGAGAGCTATTTGAGATTTTGAGTGCTAAGACATTTGTTACTATGGTAAAGATAAGCATACTCAGGGGGCATCCCTGTCGGACGCCGCAAGAGATTTGTATTTCTTGAGAAAGACCTCGAGCAGTTTGGATGTAGGCAAGCGGCTGATCATAAATTATTTCAATCCAGTTTACTATGGAGCTTGGTAGATTTAATTTATTGAGAAGTCGAATAATGAAATTGTGATTCACTTTATCGAAGGCTTTGGTGAAGTCTAATTTTAAAATGGCCAGTCCGTCTTGATTGTCATTTTCTTGTTGCAGGGCCGCCTGGATGTTGAGAAGGATGGTTTCCAGGGATCTTCCAGGAATTCCGCATTGCTGAGAGGAGGAAATGAGGTGGGTGACGATTGGGGTAATTCTATTTTTGAGAATGATGCTGAGGATTTTATAGTCCATATTTAAAATCGAAATAGGTCTCCAATTTTTAATTAAAAGTGTGTTGCCTGATTTTGGAATGAGTCTAATGAATGCAGATCTCTGAGAGTGGGTGAGCTGGGATTGGAAATAACAGTTGTTAAAGATTTCTTGGAGCAGTGGCAAAAGCAGGTGGGAGAATCTCTGATAAAAACTGGCTGTAAGACCGTCCAGACCAGGTGTGGAATGTTTATTAAGTTGTTGTATAGCTGCTTTTATTTCAGCTATGTCGATGAAGGGCGAGCAATCATTTTGAGGATTGGATTCAATTGAAGGAAGGTTGTTCAGGTATTGAGAAAGTTCTTCATCTGTTTTACTTGTTTCGGTGGGGTCGGTTTTCCAGAGTTGGGAATAGAATTGGTGAATGGTTTGCTGAATGGTGATGGGGTTGTTTGTTATTGTGCTGTCATTTTCTTCATCCAGTTGCAATTTGTTTATGTTGAGTTTTTTTTGGTGTTTACCTTCGAATACTTTAAATATTCTTGATGGATCTTCTTTGTCCGTAACTGTTTTCATTCTTGATCGTATTCTTTCACCTTGATGCTGTTGCTCTTGAATGTTTTGAATTTTCTTTTTTAAACTGAGAATTTCCAGATTTTTGTCTGGGGTGAGGTGCTCATTGAGAGATTCTAATTGGTACTGATAGTTTTTTAATAGATTTTGGGTTTTGCGTTTTTTCTTACTTGCTAAATGAATAATAGTTCTTCTGAGGCTTGTTTTGAATTGTTCCCACCATTTTAGTGGATCGAGAGAGCGGAGAGGCTTTTGGGAGAGGGCTCGTATAGTATTGTCGATTTGATTGCCGAATTGTGTGTCTTGAAGAAGGGAGTCGTTGAGTTTCCAGTATGTCCTGCCGTGTTGATGGTCCGGTCGTGGAAGAATTGTCTGAAGAGATATTAAATTGCCGAATGAATGGTCGGAGAAGTGTGCCGTTGAAATGTAAGTGGATTTTGTTATTTTGGCTGTCAGAGCACTGTTGGAATATATTCTATCAATTCTTGTACTGGCTTTTGCTGTGATGTAAGAGAAGCTTCTTTGGTTTGGATGTAGATAGCGGAAGGCATCGTTGAGGTCAAACAATTTGAGATATTCTATCATTTTTTTATGGTCGTTTCTGATGTGAATTTTATTTATTGAATCTTTGTTGTCTAGAACTAGATTGAAATCTCCCAGCCATAAGGTGTCGTCATGAGGAGTGGTGGAGAGGTGTTGATAGATATGTTCAAGTTGAAGAATTCTTGCCGAGGATGAGGAGGAGGAAGTTCCGGAGGTTAGGTATGAGTTGATGATAATGACCGTTCTATTGTGGATTACTAATTTTATAAGTTGAGATCTATGTTCGGTGATGATGGTGTGGTCTTTAACAAAAGGTAGGATATAGTTCGCTATGATGAGGGCTGTTCCGGATTTGAAATATTTGTTTTTGGAGCTGGTATCTGGTGCATTGGTGAAGGATGTCAAATTGTTTACTTTTTGCCAGTGGAGTAGTCGTTTCGGGTTGATACGATGTACTTCTTGGATTGCAAGCACATCAATTTTATGGTCACGCATAAAGGAGGGGATATGTCGGAGAGATTTGGAGAGGCCGTTGCAGTTGATTGTGGCGAAGGTGAGCAGGTTATTTTGACTTTTGGACGATTCCATGAGGGACGGTAGATTTTGATATAATATAGTCTGTTATAGATCAGAAGTGGAAGGTTTTCGAGAGCGGTCAGTTTTGGATCCTCTTCCCTTACGAGTGCTGAATCTCGATTTCCTGGGGGTCTGTGACACCTTGATGGTAAGTTGACGACCCTGTAGCCCCAGTGTGCGTTTTTCTGCTTCTGAGGTTTCTATGGAGGAGACAGTATGAAATTCCGTTGAGCTTTCCGCTCCGGATGAATCAGATTGTTGTTGTTCAGAATCTGACTGCTGTGAATTATCGGTATTATTTACGTTCTTGTGTTGGTTTTCTTGCAGGTTTTTTGAGTCATCTTGACTTGGCTGAGAGGTGTGGTCTTCATTTTGCGATGGGGTTATGTTTGCATCAGATGTAGATGCTGCAAGATGTTCAATCGTCCCAGATTGAGACGGAGGATCTTTGGCAGGTTCGTGCGGGGGGGGTGATGAAGGGGTTTGATTAGGGTTTTGTTGTGAAGAGTGTCGTTGACCCCATGTTGCGTTAGCAGGGAGGGCTGATTGGTCGGAGGGTGGGTTTTTATTTTGTAGTTTTGGACATCCTTGTATTTTGTGCCCATAGTTTTTGCAGTAGGCACACTTAGTAATGGGGGTGCCCGGTAGGGTCACGGATACGGGTAGATTATTTATGAATATTTGTTTGGGTAGTTTTTCCTTTTTTAATTGGTCAATCTGTAGGTGCAAAAACTCGCTGTGGAATTGCGGGAAGGCCTTGTGTGCTCCAAACTTGAAACGTCGAAGGATGCCCCATCCCTGCGAGTGTACAAGATGTACGATGTCCTCATCTGGGATGTCCAGTGGTACCGGATAAAGAGTAATAGTGGTGGGAGGAGGTTCTGGCTCTGTGACCCACATATGCAGCGATGCGCCACACTTGGTCCTCAGAACCTTCGGCGAGGAATATATTTTCAACATATGCTTGATGGCTCTTTTGGAGTCATCGTTTGCTTTAAAGGTGGTGGAGAAGATTTTATTTTTTTGATCGGCCTGTGCCATACCAAAGATGTTGTCGGCAAGATAAAAAAGGGGTCCGCCATCGATGAACAGGTCCATGAAGGAAGTGATGTCGAACAGCTCGGCCACCTCGTTAACATTGAAATGGCACCGTAAGGTGCGAGTTTGTTTAAAAAATACCATTGTGGTATAAAAAGTGTAATAATAATTTGCCGTAGTTGGCAGCGTTATTAAAATTGAAATTTAAACAATTCCCGACGAATTTCTAAAAATTAGCGTCAGGATACCAGAAAATAAGTTGGGGAAATCCCCAAGTCAGATTGACCGCGTGGTTGGCTTTAATAGCCTAGAAATCGTGTAAGAAGGCGAAAAAAACACACAGGGCGGCAATTAATACAGAAAATAAGTAGAGATTTGGGTTTAGAACCCAAAAAACTACTAGGAAACAATAGTTTTAGCGCTGAAAAGCGCTGTTTGACGACGTAATTAGCAGTCACCGCTTTAAGAGTGACAGGATTTAGGCCTAGAACTAAGAAACGGTAAAAAGTACATATAAACAACGAAAATTACTGTATGTAAGTGTAAAAAAGCTAGCTAAAGTATTTAAAATTAATTTAAAACACTCACCGACCCTTTACACTGAATAATTTCAGAGTAATTGCCAAAAATCGATCAAGACCTGCGGAGCTCAGAAAACACGTCCGAACCCGACAGATACTACACTTGATCTTAGCTCTTGAGAGCCGAGAAGCGATACCTCTAAATCTTCCCGGACTCTTTTTATTCTTCTCAAAATCCTCCTCGACCTCCAAACGTTCCTATATCGCCCGCCACAAGACGCCAAACTGACGAACTCAACCAGCCAGCAGACAGACGACAATCTTCTGGCCGCCGCCCAGTCACATGATTTGCTGCTTGATGGTTATTGGACCGTGACAGTGGAGATATTTTGTGTCTATCCCGTGGAGGCCATTTCTTGCATTTTTCAGCTTTTTGCTATCAAACTGGGAAATACCCTAAAACGATCGCTTTCATTAGTACTCACAACAAATGTAGTAACAGCAGCAGCAGCACAGTTGACTTGAAGAAACTTTCACAAGATAAATCGGGGATTTATCCATTTTATCAAACCATTCCTGCTGTCACACAGGGCCGACAGTCAATTTCTCATTTTACCCGTGACGCAGGTGTACAACATTTATCCCATAGACATTAATCGATCGTTTGACATCGATCAATCCATCCGCCCATCGTCTTCTTTTTTTTTTTTTTTTTTTTCCCCTCCTTCTCCTCCTCTTCTTCTTTTCCTCAGACTACTTTAATACAAACAAGAGTATCCCACCAGGGTGGGAGATGGGCCGAAGCAGCAGGTACTGCAATAGCTGCACAACCCTCAAACGAGCAGGCGCAAGCGCCTAGCGTCGTTCACCGTTCAAAAATCCGTTTAATCGAAGAGCAGTTCAATGAACTGCGTCCCAGGGATTAAACTGAGAAGAACAGATACTACACTTGATCTTAGCTCTTGAGAGCCGAGAAGCGATACCTCTAAATCTTCCCGGACTCTTTTTATTCTTCTCAAAATCCTCCTCGACCTCCAAACGTTCCTATATCGCCCGCCACAAGACGCCAAACTGACGAACTCAACCAGCCAGCAGACAGACGACAATCTTCTGGCCGCCGCCCAGTCACATGATTTGCTGCTTGATGGTTATTGGACCGTGACAGTGGAGATATTTTGTGTCTATCCCGTGGAGGCCATTTCTTGCATTTTTCAGCTTTTTGCTATCAAACTGGGAAATACCCTAAAACGATCGCTTTCATTAGTACTCACAACAAATGTAGTAACAGCAGCAGCAGCACAGTTGACTTGAAGAAACTTTCACAAGATAAATCGGGGATTTATCCATTTTATCAAACCATTCCTGCTGTCACACAGGGCCGACAGTCAATTTCTCATTTTACCCGTGACGCAGGTGTACAACATTTATCCCATAGACATTAATCGATCGTTTGACATCGATCAATCCATCCGCCCATCGTCTTCTTTTTTTTTTTTTTTTTTTTCCCCTCCTTCTCCTCCTCTTCTTCTTTTCCTCAGACTACTTTAATACAAACAAGAGTATCCCACCAGGGTGGGAGATGGGCCGAAGCAGCAGGTACTGCAATAGCTGCACAACCCTCAAACGAGCAGGCGCAAGCGCCTAGCGTCGTTCACCGTTCAAAAATCCGTTTAATCGAAGAGCAGTTCAATGAACTGCGTCCCAGGGATTAAACTGAGAAGAACAGATACTACACTTGATCTTAGCTCTTGAGAGCCGAGAAGCGATACCTCTAAATCTTCCCGGACTCTTTTTATTCTTCTCAAAATCCTCCTCGACCTCCAAACGTTCCTATATCGCCCGCCACAAGACGCCAAACTGACGAACTCAACCAGCCAGCAGACAGACGACAATCTTCTGGCCGCCGCCCAGTCACATGATTTGCTGCTTGATGGTTATTGGACCGTGACAGTGGAGATATTTTGTGTCTATCCCGTGGAGGCCATTTCTTGCATTTTTCAGCTTTTTGCTATCAAACTGGGAAATACCCTAAAACGATCGCTTTCATTAGTACTCACAACAAATGTAGTAACAGCAGCAGCAGCACAGTTGACTTGAAGAAACTTTCACAAGATAAATCGGGGATTTATCCATTTTATCAAACCATTCCTGCTGTCACACAGGGCCGACAGTCAATTTCTCATTTTACCCGTGACGCAGGTGTACAACATTTATCCCATAGACATTAATCGATCGTTTGACATCGATCAATCCATCCGCCCATCGTCTTCTTTTTTTTTTTTTTTTTTTTCCCCTCCTTCTCCTCCTCTTCTTCTTTTCCTCAGACTACTTTAATACAAACAAGAGTATCCCACCAGGGTGGGAGATGGGCCGAAGCAGCAGGTACTGCAATAGCTGCACAACCCTCAAACGAGCAGGCGCAAGCGCCTAGCGTCGTTCACCGTTCAAAAATCCGTTTAATCGAAGAGCAGTTCAATGAACTGCGTCCCAGGGATTAAACTGAGAAGAACAGATACTACACTTGATCTTAGCTCTTGAGAGCCGAGAAGCGATACCTCTAAATCTTCCCGGACTCTTTTTATTCTTCTCAAAATCCTCCTCGACCTCCAAACGTTCCTATATCGCCCGCCACAAGACGCCAAACTGACGAACTCAACCAGCCAGCAGACAGACGACAATCTTCTGGCCGCCGCCCAGTCACATGATTTGCTGCTTGATGGTTATTGGACCGTGACAGTGGAGATATTTTGTGTCTATCCCGTGGAGGCCATTTCTTGCATTTTTCAGCTTTTTGCTATCAAACTGGGAAATACCCTAAAACGATCGCTTTCATTAGTACTCACAACAAATGTAGTAACAGCAGCAGCAGCACAGTTGACTTGAAGAAACTTTCACAAGATAAATCGGGGATTTATCCATTTTATCAAACCATTCCTGCTGTCACACAGGGCCGACAGTCAATTTCTCATTTTACCCGTGACGCAGGTGTACAACATTTATCCCATAGACATTAATCGATCGTTTGACATCGATCAATCCATCCGCCCATCGTCTTCTTTTTTTTTTTTTTTTTTTTCCCCTCCTTCTCCTCCTCTTCTTCTTTTCCTCAGACTACTTTAATACAAACAAGAGTATCCCACCAGGGTGGGAGATGGGCCGAAGCAGCAGGTACTGCAATAGCTGCACAACCCTCAAACGAGCAGGCGCAAGCGCCTAGCGTCGTTCACCGTTCAAAAATCCGTTTAATCGAAGAGCAGTTCAATGAACTGCGTCCCAGGGATTAAACTGAGAAGAACAGATACTACACTTGATCTTAGCTCTTGAGAGCCGAGAAGCGATACCTCTAAATCTTCCCGGACTCTTTTTATTCTTCTCAAAATCCTCCTCGACCTCCAAACGTTCCTATATCGCCCGCCACAAGACGCCAAACTGACGAACTCAACCAGCCAGCAGACAGACGACAATCTTCTGGCCGCCGCCCAGTCACATGATTTGCTGCTTGATGGTTATTGGACCGTGACAGTGGAGATATTTTGTGTCTATCCCGTGGAGGCCATTTCTTGCATTTTTCAGCTTTTTGCTATCAAACTGGGAAATACCCTAAAACGATCGCTTTCATTAGTACTCACAACAAATGTAGTAACAGCAGCAGCAGCACAGTTGACTTGAAGAAACTTTCACAAGATAAATCGGGGATTTATCCATTTTATCAAACCATTCCTGCTGTCACACAGGGCCGACAGTCAATTTCTCATTTTAGCAGTGACGCAGGTGTACAACATTTATCCCATAGACATTAATCGATCGTTTGACATCGATCAATCCATCCGCCCATCGTCTTCTTTTTTTTTTTTTTTTTTTTCCCCTCCTTCTCCTCCTCTTCTTCTTTTCCTCAGACTACTTTAATACAAACAAGAGTATCCCACCAGGGTGGGAGATGGGCCGAAGCAGCAGGTACTGCAATAGCTGCACAACCCTCAAACGAGCAGGCGCAAGCGCCTAGCGTCGTTCACCGTTCAAAAATCCGTTTAATCGAAGAGCAGTTCAATGAACTGCGTCCCAGGGATTAAACTGAGAAGAACAGATACTACACTTGATCTTAGCTCTTGAGAGCCGAGAAGCGATACCTCTAAATCTTCCCGGACTCTTTTTATTCTTCTCAAAATCCTCCTCGACCTCCAAACGTTCCTATATCGCCCGCCACAAGACGCCAAACTGACGAACTCAACCAGCCAGCAGACAGACGACAATCTTCTGGCCGCCGCCCAGTCACATGATTTGCTGCTTGATGGTTATTGGACCGTGACAGTGGAGATATTTTGTGTCTATCCCGTGGAGGCCATTTCTTGCATTTTTCAGCTTTTTGCTATCAAACTGGGAAATACCCTAAAACGATCGCTTTCATTAGTACTCACAACAAATGTAGTAACAGCAGCAGCAGCACAGTTGACTTGAAGAAACTTTCACAAGATAAATCGGGGATTTATCCATTTTATCAAACCATTCCTGCTGTCACACAGGGCCGACAGTCAATTTCTCATTTTACCCGTGACGCAGGTGTACAACATTTATCCCATAGACATTAATCGATCGTTTGACATCGATCAATCCATCCGCCCATCGTCTTCTTTTTTTTTTTTTTTTTTTTCCCCTCCTTCTCCTCCTCTTCTTCTTTTCCTCAGACTACTTTAATACAAACAAGAGTATCCCACCAGGGTGGGAGATGGGCCGAAGCAGCAGGTACTGCAATAGCTGCACAACCCTCAAACGAGCAGGCGCAAGCGCCTAGCGTCGTTCACCGTTCAAAAATCCGTTTAATCGAAGAGCAGTTCAATGAACTGCGTCCCAGGGATTAAACTGAGAAGAACAGATACTACACTTGATCTTAGCTCTTGAGAGCCGAGAAGCGATACCTCTAAATCTTCCCGGACTCTTTTTATTCTTCTCAAAATCCTCCTCGACCTCCAAACGTTCCTATATCGCCCGCCACAAGACGCCAAACTGACGAACTCAACCAGCCAGCAGACAGACGACAATCTTCTGGCCGCCGCCCAGTCACATGATTTGCTGCTTGATGGTTATTGGACCGTGACAGTGGAGATATTTTGTGTCTATCCCGTGGAGGCCATTTCTTGCATTTTTCAGCTTTTTGCTATCAAACTGGGAAATACCCTAAAACGATCGCTTTCATTAGTACTCACAACAAATGTAGTAACAGCAGCAGCAGCACAGTTGACTTGAAGAAACTTTCACAAGATAAATCGGGGATTTATCCATTTTATCAAACCATTCCTGCTGTCACACAGGGCCGACAGTCAATTTCTCATTTTACCCGTGACGCAGGTGTACAACATTTATCCCATAGACATTAATCGATCGTTTGACATCGATCAATCCATCCGCCCATCGTCTTCTTTTTTTTTTTTTTTTTTTTCCCCTCCTTCTCCTCCTCTTCTTCTTTTCCTCAGACTACTTTAATACAAACAAGAGTATCCCACCAGGGTGGGAGATGGGCCGAAGCAGCAGGTACTGCAATAGCTGCACAACCCTCAAACGAGCAGGCGCAAGCGCCTAGCGTCGTTCACCGTTCAAAAATCCGTTTAATCGAAGAGCAGTTCAATGAACTGCGTCCCAGGGATTAAACTGAGAAGAACAGATACTACACTTGATCTTAGCTCTTGAGAGCCGAGAAGCGATACCTCTAAATCTTCCCGGACTCTTTTTATTCTTCTCAAAATCCTCCTCGACCTCCAAACGTTCCTATATCGCCCGCCACAAGACGCCAAACTGACGAACTCAACCAGCCAGCAGACAGACGACAATCTTCTGGCCGCCGCCCAGTCACATGATTTGCTGCTTGATGGTTATTGGACCGTGACAGTGGAGATATTTTGTGTCTATCCCGTGGAGGCCATTTCTTGCATTTTTCAGCTTTTTGCTATCAAACTGGGAAATACCCTAAAACGATCGCTTTCATTAGTACTCACAACAAATGTAGTAACAGCAGCAGCAGCACAGTTGACTTGAAGAAACTTTCACAAGATAAATCGGGGATTTATCCATTTTATCAAACCATTCCTGCTGTCACACAGGGCCGACAGTCAATTTCTCATTTTACCCGTGACGCAGGTGTACAACATTTATCCCATAGACATTAATCGATCGTTTGACATCGATCAATCCATCCGCCCATCGTCTTCTTTTTTTTTTTTTTTTTTTTCCCCTCCTTCTCCTCCTCTTCTTCTTTTCCTCAGACTACTTTAATACAAACAAGAGTATCCCACCAGGGTGGGAGATGGGCCGAAGCAGCAGGTACTGCAATAGCTGCACAACCCTCAAACGAGCAGGCGCAAGCGCCTAGCGTCGTTCACCGTTCAAAAATCCGTTTAATCGAAGAGCAGTTCAATGAACTGCGTCCCAGGGATTAAACTGAGAAGAACAGATACTACACTTGATCTTAGCTCTTGAGAGCCGAGAAGCGATACCTCTAAATCTTCCCGGACTCTTTTTATTCTTCTCAAAATCCTCCTCGACCTCCAAACGTTCCTATATCGCCCGCCACAAGACGCCAAACTGACGAACTCAACCAGCCAGCAGACAGACGACAATCTTCTGGCCGCCGCCCAGTCACATGATTTGCTGCTTGATGGTTATTGGACCGTGACAGTGGAGATATTTTGTGTCTATCCCGTGGAGGCCATTTCTTGCATTTTTCAGCTTTTTGCTATCAAACTGGGAAATACCCTAAAACGATCGCTTTCATTAGTACTCACAACAAATGTAGTAACAGCAGCAGCAGCACAGTTGACTTGAAGAAACTTTCACAAGATAAATCGGGGATTTATCCATTTTATCAAACCATTCCTGCTGTCACACAGGGCCGACAGTCAATTTCTCATTTTACCCGTGACGCAGGTGTACAACATTTATCCCATAGACATTAATCGATCGTTTGACATCGATCAATCCATCCGCCCATCGTCTTCTTTTTTTTTTTTTTTTTTTTCCCCTCCTTCTCCTCCTCTTCTTCTTTTCCTCAGACTACTTTAATACAAACAAGAGTATCCCACCAGGGTGGGAGATGGGCCGAAGCAGCAGGTACTGCAATAGCTGCACAACCCTCAAACGAGCAGGCGCAAGCGCCTAGCGTCGTTCACCGTTCAAAAATCCGTTTAATCGAAGAGCAGTTCAATGAACTGCGTCCCAGGGATTAAACTGAGAAGAACAGATACTACACTTTTTTTTTTTCTTTTATTTCAACGATATTAAAATTCCAAATAAGAAAGAGATACAAGTAGTTTGCAGGTCATAGAAAATAAATGAATGCGTATACATATAAAATGTGAGTAAGATTCGAAATTTTACAATTTTCAAGCAAGGTTGTGACCGTGGCGAATTAATTTATCATAAAGTTAGGTTTTAAAGAAATAAAAAGCAGTAAAAACGGAAAAAGTTATTTTGAATTATATGAATTGTCCAAGATTTATGAAGTATGTCAAATAGCCGGTACAGTAGTTTTAGGTAGGTTAGTATTTATATATATATATTGACACATACAATTATGGATAAAAAAAAGATATTTCAGTAGTTTACCATGAAGAAGTTGCATGTTTCATGTTTATGAACATGTTTGATAAGATGAACAAGAGTTGTTGACCAGTTTTTTTCAGTTTGTTGGTTATGGTTGAGGATTTTGATATAGGCCAAGAATAGTGATGTTTCACAACATACAGTTTGGAATAAAAAAAGGATATTTCAGTAGTTTCCCATGATAAGGTTGCATGTTTCATGTTCATGAACATGTTTGATAAGATAAATGAGCGTTTTTGGCCAGTTTTTTCCAGGATGTAGGTTGTGGTAGATGATTTTGATATTGATGAATTTCAAGCATGGTGTTGTTTCAGTAAAATGGACAAAAACAGCAGTGGAGATGGATATATCATCATGGATTATTTCAGGATATGCAGAGCAATGTTGATTTATTGTAAAGTCCATGAAGATGATTGAGAAGTTGTTGAACAGGATGATTTCCAGGTTTCAGGTATTTACAATAAGTATTGTATATATTTAAGTTTCATCATTTTGATGAAGGTAAAAATAAAAAACAGGGGTTATGTAGTTATGGTACATATTTGAGTATATAGGGTACATTGTTAATAAGGTAGGATATATAGTACACATAAACTGATATAAAAATAGATGATAAAACATTAGAGTTAGTGTAGATAAGGTATCGTAACACAAAAACATGTCGATAAGTGTGGGTCGCTGCAAGTAAAGCGATAGTCAGATTAAATTTGGTGAGCCGGTGAGTGACACGGTAACAGTTGAGCTATGTTAGAAACATTCGTAGTAGTTAAAGTTAAATGGATGAGAAAAAATAAAAACAATAGTACAATCTTCAGGTGTAAACTTGAGGCTTCAATCTTTTCATTCGTTGATCATTTTGAATTTTGTTCTGGTTTTCCAGAGGATGTTATTGATGGTGAGGGTTTTGTCTGTGCAGTAGGAGTTTTTTTCATCAAGTGATTCTTTGTATGAGATAAGATTTGACTTAAAGATGTTGAGATATTGAAGAACTTTGACTCTGTCAGCAATAGGTCGCTGGAATTTGTTGTAAAATAATAACTCTCTGTCAAAGGTGATACTCGTTGCGAACCGATGTAGAATGTCTGATTTAATTTGCATGAGGATTTCTTGAATTATAGGACAGTCCAGCATTAGGTGATTAATGTCGTCGTGAATTGATTTACAGAATTTGCAGTTGGTTATTCTAATCTGTTGTTGGGGGGTAGTGAAGAGTCTTTGTTTTTTATAGAAGGAGCCCCATAGGAAGCCTTGATGAGCAATCAAATAAGAGTGGCTTCTTATTTTGAGAGAGGGTGACCATCCAGTCATATTTTTTAAGGAGGTGAGATTCCAAGAAATCTTCTGTTGTTTGTGATTGTGGATAAGTGACGGAGTTGAGTGTTTGTTTAGATGAAGACGGTATAGGCTCCCTTGGGATTGTTCTGCCAGAAGGAAATCCTTGTTGTTGTTGTTGCTGAGTTGGTCATAAATTTTCAAAGTCTTTTCCCAGGTGCGATTCGGGGTGGGCCGGTATCTAATCGAATTTGAGTACAGGTTTGGGGCTATTTTCATTAATTTTGTTCCAATGTTGTATTTGGCCCAACATGCGAAGAAACTATTTTCGGTGTTTTCTAATAATATTCTTTTCATTTTGTAGAGAAAAGTGGAGTGTATTCGGGATGTAACATGGAGAATTTGGAGACCTCCTTCATTGAAGGGGGCGATGAGTTTTTTTCTTGCCAAGGGTTCCAATTTTCTGGGATACCAGAGAAACTTGAAGATGAGGTTGGTGAGTTGATTGCAAATTTTTACTGGCGGTAGGAAAAGAGTCGCGGTTCTGATTATGTGAGGTAAAAACAGGGCGTTTATTAAATACTTTCTTCCCAGAATGGACAAGCGTCTCATTTTGTGCAGATTGTTCAGTTTTTTTATTGTAAGTAGTACTGTTTCCCAGTTTACAGTAGCATCGTCGTCGGAGTGTGAGAATGTCGTTCCAAGTATTTTCATGTTAGTGGTGATCGGGATATTGGGAAAGTGCTGATTTATCTGATTTTGTAGAAGGGGTGTTGAGACGAAGAATGCAGATTTTGCTTCGTTTAATTTGAGTCCGGAAAAGTTGCTAAATTCATTTATAATTAGGAGAGCGTTGGATATGGTTGGTATGTCCTTGGCCAGGAGAATGGTGTCATCAGCATACTGCTGCAGACTGAGGGAAGTAGATCTGATCTTCGGGCAGTTGTGGTAAGAGCAATTTGAGATTTTGTGAGCTAAAACATTTGTTACTATGATGAAAATAAGCATACTCAGGGGGCATCCCTGTCGGACGCCGCAAGAGATTGGTATTTCTTGCGAAAGACCTCCAGCAGTTTGGATGTAGGCCAGTGGCTGGTCATAAATAATTTTAATCCAGTTGACTATGGAGCTAGGTAAATTTAATTTATTGAGAAGTCTAATAATAAAGTTGTGATTCACTTTGTCGAAGGCTTTGGTGAAGTCTAATTTTAAAATGGCCAGTCCATCTTTATTGTCATTTTCTTGTTGCAGGGCCGCTTGGATGTTGAGAAGGATGGTTTCCAGGGATCTTCCAGGAGTTCCGCATTGTTGTGAGGAGGAAATGAGGTGGGTGATGATTGGGGTTATTCTATTTTTTAGAATGATGCTGAGGATTTTATAGTCCATATTTAAAATCGAAATAGGTCTCCAGTTTTTAATTAAAAGTTTGTTGCCTGATTTTGGAATTAGTCTAATGATTGCAGTTCTCTGAGAGTGGGTGAGTTGGGATTGGAAATAACAATTGTTGAAAATTTCTTGGAGCAGTGGCGAGAGGAGGTGGGAGAATCTCTGATAGAAACTGGCGGTAAGACCGTCTAGACCAGGTGCGGAATGTTTATTAAGTTGTTGTATAGCTGCTTTTATTTCAGCTATGTCGATGAAGGGCGAGAGGTCATTTTGAGGATTGGATTCAACTGAAGGAAGGTTGTTCAGGTATTGAGAAATTTCTTCATCTGTTTTACTTGTTTCGTTGGGGTCGGTTTTCCAGAGTTGGGAATAGAATTTG
Organism: Clavelina lepadiformis; assembly: GCF_947623445.1. Classification (NCBI taxonomy): domain Eukaryota; kingdom Metazoa; phylum Chordata; class Ascidiacea; order Aplousobranchia; family Clavelinidae; genus Clavelina; species Clavelina lepadiformis. The sequence continues at coordinate 17,263,376 of NC_135243.1, read as the reverse complement.
TGAATGGTTTGCTGAATGATGATGGGGTTATTTGTTACTGTGCTGTCATTTTCTTCATCCAGTTGCAGTTTGTTTATGTTGAGTTTTTTTTGGTGTTTACCTTCGAATACCTTAAATATTCTTGATGGATCTTCTTTGTCCGTAACTGTTTTCATTCTTGATCGTATTCTTTCACCTTGATGCTGTTGCTCTTGAATGTTTTGAATTTTCTTTTTTAAACTGAGAATTTCCAGATTTTTGTCTGGGGTGAGGTGCTCATTGAGAGATTCTAATTGGTACTGATAGTTTTTTAATAGATTTTGGGTTTTGCGTTTTTTCTTACTTGCTAAATGAATAATAGTTCTTCTGAGGCTTGTTTTGAATTGTTCCCACCATTTTAGTGGATCGAGAGAGCGGAGAGGCTTTTGGGAGAGGGCTCGTATAGTATTGTCGATTTGATTGCCGAATTGTGTGTCTTGAAGAAGGGAGTCGTTGAGTTTCCAGTATGTCCTGCCGTGTTGATGGTCCGGTCGTGGAAGAATTGTCTGAAGAGATATTAAATTGCCGAATGAATGGTCGGAGAAGTGTGCCGTTGAAATGTAAGTGGATTTTGTTATTTTGGCTGTCAGAGCACTGTTGGAATATATTCTATCAATTCTTGTACTGGCTTTAGCTGTGATGTAAGAGAAGCTTCTTTGGTTTGGATGTAGATAGCGGAAGGAATCGTTGAGGTCAAACAATTTGAGATATTCTATCATTTTTTTATGGTCGTTTCTGATGTGAATTTTATTGATTGAATCTTTGTTGTCTAGAACTAGATTGAAATCTCCCAGCCATAAGGTGTCGTCATGAGGAGTGGTGGTGAGGTGTTGATAGATATGTTCAAGTTGAAGAATTCTTGCCGAGGATGAGGAGGAGGAGGTTCCGGAGGTTAGGTATGAGTTGATGATAATGACCGTTCTATTGTGGATTACTAATTTTATAAGTTGAGATCTATGTTCGGTGATGATGGTGTGGTCTTTAACAAAAGGTAGGATATAGTTCGCTATGATGAGGGCTGTTCCGGATTTGAAATATTTGTTTTTGGAGCTGGTATCTGGTGCATTGGTGAAGGAAGTCAAATTGTTTACTTTTTGCCAGTGGAGTAGTCGTTTCGGGTTGATACGATGTACTTCTTGGATTGCAAGCACATCAATTTTATGGTCACGCATAAAGGAGGGGATATGTCGGAGAGATTTGGAGAGGCCGTTGCAGTTGATTGTGGCGAAGGTGAGCAGGTTATTTTGACTTTTGAACGATTCCATGAGGGACGGTAGATTTTGATATAGTATAGTCTGTTATTGATCAGAAGTGGATGGTTTTCGAGAGCGGTCAGTTTTGGATCCTCTTCCTTTACGAGTGCTGAATCTCGATTTCCTGGGGGTCTGTGACACCTTGATGGTAAGTTGACGACCCTGTAGCCCCAGTGTGCGTTTTTCTGCTTCTGAGGTTTCTATGGAGGAGACAGTATGAAATTCCGTTGAGCTTTCCGCTCCGGATGAATCAGATTGTTGTTGTTCAGAATCTGACTGCTGTGAATTATCGGTATTATTTACGTTCTTGTGTTGGTTTTCTTGCAGGTTTTTTGAGTCGTCTTGACTTGGCTGAGAGGTGTGGTCTTCATTTTGCGATGGGGTTATGTTTGCATTAGATGTAGATGCTGCAAGATGTTCAATCGTCCCAGATTGAGGCGGAGGATCTTTGGCAGGTTCGTGCGGGGGGGGTGATGAAGGGGTTTGATTAGGGTTTTGTTGTGAAGAGTGTCGTTGACCCCATGTTGCGTTAGCAGGGAGGGCTGATTGGTCGGAGGGTGGGTTTTTATTTTGTAGTTTTGGACATCCTTGTATTTTGTGCCCATAGTTTTTGCAGTAGGCACACTTAGTAATGGGGGTGCCCGGTAGGGTCACGGATACGGGTAGATTATTTATGAATATTTGTTTGGGTAGTTTTTCCTTTTTTAATTGGTCAATCTGTAGGTGCAAAAACTCGCTGTGGAATTGCGGGAAGGCCTTGTGTGCTCCAAACTTGAAACGTCGAAGGATGCCCCATCCCTGCGAGTGTACAAGATGTACGATGTCCTCATCTGGGATATCCAGTGGTACCGGATAAAGAGTAATAGTGGTGGGAGGAGGTTCTGGCTCTGTGACCCACATATGCAGCGATGCGCCACACTTGGTTCTCAGAACCTTCGGCGAGGAATATATTTTCAACATATACTTGATGGCTCTTTTGGAGTCATCGTTTGCTTTAAAGGTGGTGGAGAAGATTTTATTTTTTTGATCGGCCTGTGCCATACCAAAGATGTTGTCGGCAAGATAAGAAAGGGGTCCGCCATTGATGAACAGGTCCATGAAGGAAGTGATGTCGAATAGCTCGGCCACCTCGTTGACATTGAAATGGCACCGTAAGGTGCGAGTTTGTTTAAAAAATACCATTGTGGTATAAAGGTGTAATAATAATTTGCCGGAGTTGGCAGCGTTATTAAAATTGAAAATTAAAACAATTCCCGACTAATTTCTAAAAAATTAGCGTCAGGGTACCAGAGAATAAGTTGGGGAAATCCCCAAGTCAGATTGACCGCGTGGTTGGCTTTAATAGCCTAGAAATCGAGTAAAAAGGCGAAAAAAACACACAGGGCGGCAATTAATACAGAAAATAAGTAGAGATTTGGGTTTAGAACCCAAAAAACTACTAGGAAACAATAGTTTTAGCGCTGAAAAGCGCTGTTTGACGACGTAATTAGCAGTCACCGCTTTAAGAGTGACAGGATTTAGGCCTAGAACTAAGAAACGGTAAAAAGTACATATAAACAACGAAAATTACTGTATGTAAGTGTAAAAAAGCTAGCAAAAGTATTTAAAATTAATTTAAAACACTCACCGACCCTTTACACTGAATAATTTCAGAGTAATTGCCAAAAATCGATCAAGACCTGCAGAGCTCAGAAAACACGTCCGAACCCGTCAGATACTACACTTGATCTTAGCTCTTGAGAGCCGAGAAGCGATACCTCTAAATCTTCCCGGACTCTTTTTATTCTTCTCAAAATCCTCCTCGACCTCCAAACGTTCCTATATCGCCCGCCACAAGACGCCAAACTGACGAACTCAACCAGCCAGCAGACAGACGACAATCTTCTGGCCGCCGCCCAGTCACATGATTTGCTGCTTGATGGTTATTGGACCGTGACAGTGGAGATATTTTGTGTCTATCCCGTGGAGGCCATTTCTTGCATTTTTCAGCTTTTTGCTATCAAACTGGGAAATACCCTAAAACGATCGCTTTCATTAGTACTCACAACAAATGTAGTAACAGCAGCAGCAGCACAGTTGACTTGAAGAAACTTTCACAAGATAAATCGGGGATTTATCCATTTTATCAAACCATTCCTGCTGTCACACAGGGCCGACAGTCAATTTCTCATTTTACCCGTGACGCAGGTGTACAACATTTATCCCATAGACATTAATCGATCGTTTGACATCGATCAATCCATCCGCCCATCGTCTTCTTTTTTTTTTTTTTTTTTTTCCCCTCCTTCTCCTCCTCTTCTTCTTTTCCTCAGACTACTTTAATACAAACAAGAGTATCCCACCAGGGTGGGAGATGGGCCGAAGCAGCAGGTACTGCAATAGCTGCACAACCCTCAAACGAGCAGGCGCAAGCGCCTAGCGTCGTTCACCGTTCAAAAATCCGTTTAATCGAAGAGCAGTTCAATGAACTGCGTCCCAGGGATTAAACTGAGAAGAACAGATACTACACTTGATCTTAGCTCTTGAGAGCCGAGAAGCGATACCTCTAAATCTTCCCGGACTCTTTTTATTCTTCTCAAAATCCTCCTCGACCTCCAAACGTTCCTATATCGCCCGCCACAAGACGCCAAACTGACGAACTCAACCAGCCAGCAGACAGACGACAATCTTCTGGCCGCCGCCCAGTCACATGATTTGCTGCTTGATGGTTATTGGACCGTGACAGTGGAGATATTTTGTGTCTATCCCGTGGAGGCCATTTCTTGCATTTTTCAGCTTTTTGCTATCAAACTGGGAAATACCCTAAAACGATCGCTTTCATTAGTACTCACAACAAATGTAGTAACAGCAGCAGCAGCACAGTTGACTTGAAGAAACTTTCACAAGATAAATCGGGGATTTATCCATTTTATCAAACCATTCCTGCTGTCACACAGGGCCGACAGTCAATTTCTCATTTTACCCGTGACGCAGGTGTACAACATTTATCCCATAGACATTAATCGATCGTTTGACATCGATCAATCCATCCGCCCATCGTCTTCTTTTTTTTTTTTTTTTTTTTCCCCTCCTTCTCCTCCTCTTCTTCTTTTCCTCAGACTACTTTAATACAAACAAGAGTATCCCACCAGGGTGGGAGATGGGCCGAAGCAGCAGGTACTGCAATAGCTGCACAACCCTCAAACGAGCAGGCGCAAGCGCCTAGCGTCGTTCACCGTTCAAAAATCCGTTTAATCGAAGAGCAGTTCAATGAACTGCGTCCCAGGGATTAAACTGAGAAGAACAGATACTACACTTGATCTTAGCTCTTGAGAGCCGAGAAGCGATACCTCTAAATCTTCCCGGACTCTTTTTATTCTTCTCAAAATCCTCCTCGACCTCCAAACGTTCCTATATCGCCCGCCACAAGACGCCAAACTGACGAACTCAACCAGCCAGCAGACAGACGACAATCTTCTGGCCGCCGCCCAGTCACATGATTTGCTGCTTGATGGTTATTGGACCGTGACAGTGGAGATATTTTGTGTCTATCCCGTGGAGGCCATTTCTTGCATTTTTCAGCTTTTTGCTATCAAACTGGGAAATACCCTAAAACGATCGCTTTCATTAGTACTCACAACAAATGTAGTAACAGCAGCAGCAGCACAGTTGACTTGAAGAAACTTTCACAAGATAAATCGGGGATTTATCCATTTTATCAAACCATTCCTGCTGTCACACAGGGCCGACAGTCAATTTCTCATTTTACCCGTGACGCAGGTGTACAACATTTATCCCATAGACATTAATCGATCGTTTGACATCGATCAATCCATCCGCCCATCGTCTTCTTTTTTTTTTTTTTTTTTTTCCCCTCCTTCTCCTCCTCTTCTTCTTTTCCTCAGACTACTTTAATACAAACAAGAGTATCCCACCAGGGTGGGAGATGGGCCGAAGCAGCAGGTACTGCAATAGCTGCACAACCCTCAAACGAGCAGGCGCAAGCGCCTAGCGTCGTTCACCGTTCAAAAATCCGTTTAATCGAAGAGCAGTTCAATGAACTGCGTCCCAGGGATTAAACTGAGAAGAACAGATACTACACTTGATCTTAGCTCTTGAGAGCCGAGAAGCGATACCTCTAAATCTTCCCGGACTCTTTTTATTCTTCTCAAAATCCTCCTCGACCTCCAAACGTTCCTATATCGCCCGCCACAAGACGCCAAACTGACGAACTCAACCAGCCAGCAGACAGACGACAATCTTCTGGCCGCCGCCCAGTCACATGATTTGCTGCTTGATGGTTATTGGACCGTGACAGTGGAGATATTTTGTGTCTATCCCGTGGAGGCCATTTCTTGCATTTTTCAGCTTTTTGCTATCAAACTGGGAAATACCCTAAAACGATCGCTTTCATTAGTACTCACAACAAATGTAGTAACAGCAGCAGCAGCACAGTTGACTTGAAGAAACTTTCACAAGATAAATCGGGGATTTATCCATTTTATCAAACCATTCCTGCTGTCACACAGGGCCGACAGTCAATTTCTCATTTTACCCGTGACGCAGGTGTACAACATTTATCCCATAGACATTAATCGATCGTTTGACATCGATCAATCCATCCGCCCATCGTCTTCTTTTTTTTTTTTTTTTTTTTCCCCTCCTTCTCCTCCTCTTCTTCTTTTCCTCAGACTACTTTAATACAAACAAGAGTATCCCACCAGGGTGGGAGATGGGCCGAAGCAGCAGGTACTGCAATAGCTGCACAACCCTCAAACGAGCAGGCGCAAGCGCCTAGCGTCGTTCACCGTTCAAAAATCCGTTTAATCGAAGAGCAGTTCAATGAACTGCGTCCCAGGGATTAAACTGAGAAGAACAGATACTACACTTGATCTTAGCTCTTGAGAGCCGAGAAGCGATACCTCTAAATCTTCCCGGACTCTTTTTATTCTTCTCAAAATCCTCCTCGACCTCCAAACGTTCCTATATCGCCCGCCACAAGACGCCAAACTGACGAACTCAACCAGCCAGCAGACAGACGACAATCTTCTGGCCGCCGCCCAGTCACATGATTTGCTGCTTGATGGTTATTGGACCGTGACAGTGGAGATATTTTGTGTCTATCCCGTGGAGGCCATTTCTTGCATTTTTCAGCTTTTTGCTATCAAACTGGGAAATACCCTAAAACGATCGCTTTCATTAGTACTCACAACAAATGTAGTAACAGCAGCAGCAGCACAGTTGACTTGAAGAAACTTTCACAAGATAAATCGGGGATTTATCCATTTTATCAAACCATTCCTGCTGTCACACAGGGCCGACAGTCAATTTCTCATTTTACCCGTGACGCAGGTGTACAACATTTATCCCATAGACATTAATCGATCGTTTGACATCGATCAATCCATCCGCCCATCGTCTTCTTTTTTTTTTTTTTTTTTTTCCCCTCCTTCTCCTCCTCTTCTTCTTTTCCTCAGACTACTTTAATACAAACAAGAGTATCCCACCAGGGTGGGAGATGGGCCGAAGCAGCAGGTACTGCAATAGCTGCACAACCCTCAAACGAGCAGGCGCAAGCGCCTAGCGTCGTTCACCGTTCAAAAATCCGTTTAATCGAAGAGCAGTTCAATGAACTGCGTCCCAGGGATTAAACTGAGAAGAACAGATACTACACTTGATCTTAGCTCTTGAGAGCCGAGAAGCGATACCTCTAAATCTTCCCGGACTCTTTTTATTCTTCTCAAAATCCTCCTCGACCTCCAAACGTTCCTATATCGCCCGCCACAAGACGCCAAACTGACGAACTCAACCAGCCAGCAGACAGACGACAATCTTCTGGCCGCCGCCCAGTCACATGATTTGCTGCTTGATGGTTATTGGACCGTGACAGTGGAGATATTTTGTGTCTATCCCGTGGAGGCCATTTCTTGCATTTTTCAGCTTTTTGCTATCAAACTGGGAAATACCCTAAAACGATCGCTTTCATTAGTACTCACAACAAATGTAGTAACAGCAGCAGCAGCACAGTTGACTTGAAGAAACTTTCACAAGATAAATCGGGGATTTATCCATTTTATCAAACCATTCCTGCTGTCACACAGGGCCGACAGTCAATTTCTCATTTTACCCGTGACGCAGGTGTACAACATTTATCCCATAGACATTAATCGATCGTTTGACATCGATCAATCCATCCGCCCATCGTCTTCTTTTTTTTTTTTTTTTTTTTCCCCTCCTTCTCCTCCTCTTCTTCTTTTCCTCAGACTACTTTAATACAAACAAGAGTATCCCACCAGGGTGGGAGATGGGCCGAAGCAGCAGGTACTGCAATAGCTGCACAACCCTCAAACGAGCAGGCGCAAGCGCCTAGCGTCGTTCACCGTTCAAAAATCCGTTTAATCGAAGAGCAGTTCAATGAACTGCGTCCCAGGGATTAAACTGAGAAGAACAGATACTACACTTGATCTTAGCTCTTGAGAGCCGAGAAGCGATACCTCTAAATCTTCCCGGACTCTTTTTATTCTTCTCAAAATCCTCCTCGACCTCCAAACGTTCCTATATCGCCCGCCACAAGACGCCAAACTGACGAACTCAACCAGCCAGCAGACAGACGACAATCTTCTGGCCGCCGCCCAGTCACATGATTTGCTGCTTGATGGTTATTGGACCGTGACAGTGGAGATATTTTGTGTCTATCCCGTGGAGGCCATTTCTTGCATTTTTCAGCTTTTTGCTATCAAACTGGGAAATACCCTAAAACGATCGCTTTCATTAGTACTCACAACAAATGTAGTAACAGCAGCAGCAGCACAGTTGACTTGAAGAAACTTTCACAAGATAAATCGGGGATTTATCCATTTTATCAAACCATTCCTGCTGTCACACAGGGCCGACAGTCAATTTCTCATTTTACCCGTGACGCAGGTGTACAACATTTATCCCATAGACATTAATCGATCGTTTGACATCGATCAATCCATCCGCCCATCGTCTTCTTTTTTTTTTTTTTTTTTTTCCCCTCCTTCTCCTCCTCTTCTTCTTTTCCTCAGACTACTTTAATACAAACAAGAGTATCCCACCAGGGTGGGAGATGGGCCGAAGCAGCAGGTACTGCAATAGCTGCACAACCCTCAAACGAGCAGGCGCAAGCGCCTAGCGTCGTTCACCGTTCAAAAATCCGTTTAATCGAAGAGCAGTTCAATGAACTGCGTCCCAGGGATTAAACTGAGAAGAACAGATACTACACTTGATCTTAGCTCTTGAGAGCCGAGAAGCGATACCTCTAAATCTTCCCGGACTCTTTTTATTCTTCTCAAAATCCTCCTCGACCTCCAAACGTTCCTATATCGCCCGCCACAAGACGCCAAACTGACGAACTCAACCAGCCAGCAGACAGACGACAATCTTCTGGCCGCCGCCCAGTCACATGATTTGCTGCTTGATGGTTATTGGACCGTGACAGTGGAGATATTTTGTGTCTATCCCGTGGAGGCCATTTCTTGCATTTTTCAGCTTTTTGCTATCAAACTGGGAAATACCCTAAAACGATCGCTTTCATTAGTACTCACAACAAATGTAGTAACAGCAGCAGCAGCACAGTTGACTTGAAGAAACTTTCACAAGATAAATCGGGGATTTATCCATTTTATCAAACCATTCCTGCTGTCACACAGGGCCGACAGTCAATTTCTCATTTTACCCGTGACGCAGGTGTACAACATTTATCCCATAGACATTAATCGATCGTTTGACATCGATCAATCCATCCGCCCATCGTCTTCTTTTTTTTTTTTTTTTTTTTCCCCTCCTTCTCCTCCTCTTCTTCTTTTCCTCAGACTACTTTAATACAAACAAGAGTATCCCACCAGGGTGGGAGATGGGCCGAAGCAGCAGGTACTGCAATAGCTGCACAACCCTCAAACGAGCAGGCGCAAGCGCCTAGCGTCGTTCACCGTTCAAAAATCCGTTTAATCGAAGAGCAGTTCAATGAACTGCGTCCCAGGGATTAAACTGAGAAGAACAGATACTACACTTGATCTTAGCTCTTGAGAGCCGAGAAGCGATACCTCTAAATCTTCCCGGACTCTTTTTATTCTTCTCAAAATCCTCCTCGACCTCCAAACGTTCCTATATCGCCCGCCACAAGACGCCAAACTGACGAACTCAACCAGCCAGCAGACAGACGACAATCTTCTGGCCGCCGCCCAGTCACATGATTTGCTGCTTGATGGTTATTGGACCGTGACAGTGGAGATATTTTGTGTCTATCCCGTGGAGGCCATTTCTTGCATTTTTCAGCTTTTTGCTATCAAACTGGGAAATACCCTAAAACGATCGCTTTCATTAGTACTCACAACAAATGTAGTAACAGCAGCAGCAGCACAGTTGACTTGAAGAAACTTTCACAAGATAAATCGGGGATTTATCCATTTTATCAAACCATTCCTGCTGTCACACAGGGCCGACAGTCAATTTCTCATTTTACCCGTGACGCAGGTGTACAACATTTATCCCATAGACATTAATCGATCGTTTGACATCGATCAATCCATCCGCCCATCGTCTTCTTTTTTTTTTTTTTTTTTTTCCCCTCCTTCTCCTCCTCTTCTTCTTTTCCTCAGACTACTTTAATACAAACAAGAGTATCCCACCAGGGTGGGAGATGGGCCGAAGCAGCAGGTACTGCAATAGCTGCACAACCCTCAAACGAGCAGGCGCAAGCGCCTAGCGTCGTTCACCGTTCAAAAATCCGTTTAATCGAAGAGCAGTTCAATGAACTGCGTCCCAGGGATTAAACTGAGAAGAACAGATACTACACTTGATCTTAGCTCTTGAGAGCCGAGAAGCGATACCTCTAAATCTTCCCGGACTCTTTTTATTCTTCTCAAAATCCTCCTCGACCTCCAAACGTTCCTATATCGCCCGCCACAAGACGCCAAACTGACGAACTCAACCAGCCAGCAGACAGACGACAATCTTCTGGCCGCCGCCCAGTCACATGATTTGCTGCTTGATGGTTATTGGACCGTGACAGTGGAGATATTTTGTGTCTATCCCGTGGAGGCCATTTCTTGCATTTTTCAGCTTTTTGCTATCAAACTGGGAAATACCCTAAAACGATCGCTTTCATTAGTACTCACAACAAATGTAGTAACAGCAGCAGCAGCACAGTTGACTTGAAGAAACTTTCACAAGATAAATCGGGGATTTATCCATTTTATCAAACCATTCCTGCTGTCACACAGGGCCGACAGTCAATTTCTCATTTTACCCGTGACGCAGGTGTACAACATTTATCCCATAGACATTAATCGATCGTTTGACATCGATCAATCCATCCGCCCATCGTCTTCTTTTTTTTTTTTTTTTTTTTCCCCTCCTTCTCCTCCTCTTCTTCTTTTCCTCAGACTACTTTAATACAAACAAGAGTATCCCACCAGGGTGGGAGATGGGCCGAAGCAGCAGGTACTGCAATAGCTGCACAACCCTCAAACGAGCAGGCGCAAGCGCCTAGCGTCGTTCACCGTTCAAAAATCCGTTTAATCGAAGAGCAGTTCAATGAACTGCGTCCCAGGGATTAAACTGAGAAGAACAGATACTACACTTGATCTTAGCTCTTGAGAGCCGAGAAGCGATACCTCTAAATCTTCCCGGACTCTTTTTATTCTTCTCAAAATCCTCCTCGACCTCCAAACGTTCCTATATCGCCCGCCACAAGACGCCAAACTGACGAACTCAACCAGCCAGCAGACAGACGACAATCTTCTGGCCGCCGCCCAGTCACATGATTTGCTGCTTGATGGTTATTGGACCGTGACAGTGGAGATATTTTGTGTCTATCCCGTGGAGGCCATTTCTTGCATTTTTCAGCTTTTTGCTATCAAACTGGGAAATACCCTAAAACGATCGCTTTCATTAGTACTCACAACAAATGTAGTAACAGCAGCAGCAGCACAGTTGACTTGAAGAAACTTTCACAAGATAAATCGGGGATTTATCCATTTTATCAAACCATTCCTGCTGTCACACAGGGCCGACAGTCAATTTCTCATTTTACCCGTGACGCAGGTGTACAACATTTATCCCATAGACATTAATCGATCGTTTGACATCGATCAATCCATCCGCCCATCGTCTTCTTTTTTTTTTTTTTTTTTTTCCCCTCCTTCTCCTCCTCTTCTTCTTTTCCTCAGACTACTTTAATACAAACAAGAGTATCCCACCAGGGTGGGAGATGGGCCGAAGCAGCAGGTACTGCAATAGCTGCACAACCCTCAAACGAGCAGGCGCAAGCGCCTAGCGTCGTTCACCGTTCAAAAATCCGTTTAATCGAAGAGCAGTTCAATGAACTGCGTCCCAGGGATTAAACTGAGAAGAACAGATACTACACTTGATCTTAGCTCTTGAGAGCCGAGAAGCGATACCTCTAAATCTTCCCGGACTCTTTTTATTCTTCTCAAAATCCTCCTCGACCTCCAAACGTTCCTATATCGCCCGCCACAAGACGCCAAACTGACGAACTCAACCAGCCAGCAGACAGACGACAATCTTCTGGCCGCCGCCCAGTCACATGATTTGCTGCTTGATGGTTATTGGACCGTGACAGTGGAGATATTTTGTGTCTATCCCGTGGAGGCCATTTCTTGCATTTTTCAGCTTTTTGCTATCAAACTGGGAAATACCCTAAAACGATCGCTTTCATTAGTACTCACAACAAATGTAGTAACAGCAGCAGCAGCACAGTTGACTTGAAGAAACTTTCACAAGATAAATCGGGGATTTATCCATTTTATCAAACCATTCCTGCTGTCACACAGGGCCGACAGTCAATTTCTCATTTTACCCGTGACGCAGGTGTACAACATTTATCCCATAGACATTAATCGATCGTTTGACATCGATCAATCCATCCGCCCATCGTCTTCTTTTTTTTTTTTTTTTTTTTCCCCTCCTTCTCCTCCTCTTCTTCTTTTCCTCAGACTACTTTAATACAAACAAGAGTATCCCACCAGGGTGGGAGATGGGCCGAAGCAGCAGGTACTGCAATAGCTGCACAACCCTCAAACGAGCAGGCGCAAGCGCCTAGCGTCGTTCACCGTTCAAAAATCCGTTTAATCGAAGAGCAGTTCAATGAACTGCGTCCCAGGGATTAAACTGAGAAGAACAGATACTACACTTGATCTTAGCTCTTGAGAGCCGAGAAGCGATACCTCTAAATCTTCCCGGACTCTTTTTATTCTTCTCAAAATCCTCCTCGACCTCCAAACGTTCCTATATCGCCCGCCACAAGACGCCAAACTGACGAACTCAACCAGCCAGCAGACAGACGACAATCTTCTGGCCGCCGCCCAGTCACATGATTTGCTGCTTGATGGTTATTGGACCGTGACAGTGGAGATATTTTGTGTCTATCCCGTGGAGGCCATTTCTTGCATTTTTCAGCTTTTTGCTATCAAACTGGGAAATACCCTAAAACGATCGCTTTCATTAGTACTCACAACAAATGTAGTAACAGCAGCAGCAGCACAGTTGACTTGAAGAAACTTTCACAAGATAAATCGGGGATTTATCCATTTTATCAAACCATTCCTGCTGTCACACAGGGCCGACAGTCAATTTCTCATTTTACCCGTGACGCAGGTGTACAACATTTATCCCATAGACATTAATCGATCGTTTGACATCGATCAATCCATCCGCCCATCGTCTTCTTTTTTTTTTTTTTTTTTTTCCCCTCCTTCTCCTCCTCTTCTTCTTTTCCTCAGACTACTTTAATACAAACAAGAGTATCCCACCAGGGTGGGAGATGGGCCGAAGCAGCAGGTACTGCAATAGCTGCACAACCCTCAAACGAGCAGGCGCAAGCGCCTAGCGTCGTTCACCGTTCAAAAATCCGTTTAATCGAAGAGCAGTTCAATGAACTGCGTCCCAGGGATTAAACTGAGAAGAACAGATACTACACTTGATCTTAGCTCTTGAGAGCCGAGAAGCGATACCTCTAAATCTTCCCGGACTCTTTTTATTCTTCTCAAAATCCTCCTCGACCTCCAAACGTTCCTATATCGCCCGCCACAAGACGCCAAACTGACGAACTCAACCAGCCAGCAGACAGACGACAATCTTCTGGCCGCCGCCCAGTCACATGATTTGCTGCTTGATGGTTATTGGACCGTGACAGTGGAGATATTTTGTGTCTATCCCGTGGAGGCCATTTCTTGCATTTTTCAGCTTTTTGCTATCAAACTGGGAAATACCCTAAAACGATCGCTTTCATTAGTACTCACAACAAATGTAGTAACAGCAGCAGCAGCACAGTTGACTTGAAGAAACTTTCACAAGATAAATCGGGGATTTATCCATTTTATCAAACCATTCCTGCTGTCACACAGGGCCGACAGTCAATTTCTCATTTTACCCGTGACGCAGGTGTACAACATTTATCCCATAGACATTAATCGATCGTTTGACATCGATCAATCCATCCGCCCATCGTCTTCTTTTTTTTTTTTTTTTTTTTCCCCTCCTTCTCCTCCTCTTCTTCTTTTCCTCAGACTACTTTAATACAAACAAGAGTATCCCACCAGGGTGGGAGATGGGCCGAAGCAGCAGGTACTGCAATAGCTGCACAACCCTCAAACGAGCAGGCGCAAGCGCCTAGCGTCGTTCACCGTTCAAAAATCCGTTTAATCGAAGAGCAGTTCAATGAACTGCGTCCCAGGGATTAAACTGAGAAGAACAGATACTACACTTGATCTTAGCTCTTGAGAGCCGAGAAGCGATACCTCTAAATCTTCCCGGACTCTTTTTATTCTTCTCAAAATCCTCCTCGACCTCCAAACGTTCCTATATCGCCCGCCACAAGACGCCAAACTGACGAACTCAACCAGCCAGCAGACAGACGACAATCTTCTGGCCGCCGCCCAGTCACATGATTTGCTGCTTGATGGTTATTGGACCGTGACAGTGGAGATATTTTGTGTCTATCCCGTGGAGGCCATTTCTTGCATTTTTCAGCTTTTTGCTATCAAACTGGGAAATACCCTAAAACGATCGCTTTCATTAGTACTCACAACAAATGTAGTAACAGCAGCAGCAGCACAGTTGACTTGAAGAAACTTTCACAAGATAAATCGGGGATTTATCCATTTTATCAAACCATTCCTGCTGTCACACAGGGCCGACAGTCAATTTCTCATTTTACCCGTGACGCAGGTGTACAACATTTATCCCATAGACATTAATCGATCGTTTGACATCGATCAATCCATCCGCCCATCGTCTTCTTTTTTTTTTTTTTTTTTTTCCCCTCCTTCTCCTCCTCTTCTTCTTTTCCTCAGACTACTTTAATACAAACAAGAGTATCCCACCAGGGTGGGAGATGGGCCGAAGCAGCAGGTACTGCAATAGCTGCACAACCCTCAAACGAGCAGGCGCAAGCGCCTAGCGTCGTTCACCGTTCAAAAATCCGTTTAATCGAAGAGCAGTTCAATGAACTGCGTCCCAGGGATTAAACTGAGAAGAACAGATACTACACTTGATCTTAGCTCTTGAGAGCCGAGAAGCGATACCTCTAAATCTTCCCGGACTCTTTTTATTCTTCTCAAAATCCTCCTCGACCTCCAAACGTTCCTATATCGCCCGCCACAAGACGCCAAACTGACGAACTCAACCAGCCAGCAGACAGACGACAATCTTCTGGCCGCCGCCCAGTCACATGATTTGCTGCTTGATGGTTATTGGACCGTGACAGTGGAGATATTTTGTGTCTATCCCGTGGAGGCCATTTCTTGCATTTTTCAGCTTTTTGCTATCAAACTGGGAAATACCCTAAAACGATCGCTTTCATTAGTACTCACAACAAATGTAGTAACAGCAGCAGCAGCACAGTTGACTTGAAGAAACTTTCACAAGATAAATCGGGGATTTATCCATTTTATCAAACCATTCCTGCTGTCACACAGGGCCGACAGTCAATTTCTCATTTTACCCGTGACGCAGGTGTACAACATTTATCCCATAGACATTAATCGATCGTTTGACATCGATCAATCCATCCGCCCATCGTCTTCTTTTTTTTTTTTTTTTTTTTCCCCTCCTTCTCCTCCTCTTCTTCTTTTCCTCAGACTACTTTAATACAAACAAGAGTATCCCACCAGGGTGGGAGATGGGCCGAAGCAGCAGGTACTGCAATAGCTGCACAACCCTCAAACGAGCAGGCGCAAGCGCCTAGCGTCGTTCACCGTTCAAAAATCCGTTTAATCGAAGAGCAGTTCAATGAACTGCGTCCCAGGGATTAAACTGAGAAGAACAGATACTACACTTGATCTTAGCTCTTGAGAGCCGAGAAGCGATACCTCTAAATCTTCCCGGACTCTTTTTATTCTTCTCAAAATCCTCCTCGACCTCCAAACGTTCCTATATCGCCCGCCACAAGACGCCAAACTGACGAACTCAACCAGCCAGCAGACAGACGACAATCTTCTGGCCGCCGCCCAGTCACATGATTTGCTGCTTGATGGTTATTGGACCGTGACAGTGGAGATATTTTGTGTCTATCCCGTGGAGGCCATTTCTTGCATTTTTCAGCTTTTTGCTATCAAACTGGGAAATACCCTAAAACGATCGCTTTCATTAGTACTCACAACAAATGTAGTAACAGCAGCAGCAGCACAGTTGACTTGAAGAAACTTTCACAAGATAAATCGGGGATTTATCCATTTTATCAAACCATTCCTGCTGTCACACAGGGCCGACAGTCAATTTCTCATTTTACCCGTGACGCAGGTGTACAACATTTATCCCATAGACATTAATCGATCGTTTGACATCGATCAATCCATCCGCCCATCGTCTTCTTTTTTTTTTTTTTTTTTTTCCCCTCCTTCTCCTCCTCTTCTTCTTTTCCTCAGACTACTTTAATACAAACAAGAGTATCCCACCAGGGTGGGAGATGGGCCGAAGCAGCAGGTACTGCAATAGCTGCACAACCCTCAAACGAGCAGGCGCAAGCGCCTAGCGTCGTTCACCGTTCAAAAATCCGTTTAATCGAAGAGCAGTTCAATGAACTGCGTCCCAGGGATTAAACTGAGAAGAACAGATACTACACTTGATCTTAGCTCTTGAGAGCCGAGAAGCGATACCTCTAAATCTTCCCGGACTCTTTTTATTCTTCTCAAAATCCTCCTCGACCTCCAAACGTTCCTATATCGCCCGCCACAAGACGCCAAACTGACGAACTCAACCAGCCAGCAGACAGACGACAATCTTCTGGCCGCCGCCCAGTCACATGATTTGCTGCTTGATGGTTATTGGACCGTGACAGTGGAGATATTTTGTGTCTATCCCGTGGAGGCCATTTCTTGCATTTTTCAGCTTTTTGCTATCAAACTGGGAAATACCCTAAAACGATCGCTTTCATTAGTACTCACAACAAATGTAGTAACAGCAGCAGCAGCACAGTTGACTTGAAGAAACTTTCACAAGATAAATCGGGGATTTATCCATTTTATCAAACCATTCCTGCTGTCACACAGGGCCGACAGTCAATTTCTCATTTTACCCGTGACGCAGGTGTACAACATTTATCCCATAGACATTAATCGATCGTTTGACATCGATCAATCCATCCGCCCATCGTCTTCTTTTTTTTTTTTTTTTTTTTCCCCTCCTTCTCCTCCTCTTCTTCTTTTCCTCAGACTACTTTAATACAAACAAGAGTATCCCACCAGGGTGGGAGATGGGCCGAAGCAGCAGGTACTGCAATAGCTGCACAACCCTCAAACGAGCAGGCGCAAGCGCCTAGCGTCGTTCACCGTTCAAAAATCCGTTTAATCGAAGAGCAGTTCAATGAACTGCGTCCCAGGGATTAAACTGAGAAGAACAGATACTACACTTGATCTTAGCTCTTGAGAGCCGAGAAGCGATACCTCTAAATCTTCCCGGACTCTTTTTATTCTTCTCAAAATCCTCCTCGACCTCCAAACGTTCCTATATCGCCCGCCACAAGACGCCAAACTGACGAACTCAACCAGCCAGCAGACAGACGACAATCTTCTGGCCGCCGCCCAGTCACATGATTTGCTGCTTGATGGTTATTGGACCGTGACAGTGGAGATATTTTGTGTCTATCCCGTGGAGGCCATTTCTTGCATTTTTCAGCTTTTTGCTATCAAACTGGGAAATACCCTAAAACGATCGCTTTCATTAGTACTCACAACAAATGTAGTAACAGCAGCAGCAGCACAGTTGACTTGAAGAAACTTTCACAAGATAAATCGGGGATTTATCCATTTTATCAAACCATTCCTGCTGTCACACAGGGCCGACAGTCAATTTCTCATTTTACCCGTGACGCAGGTGTACAACATTTATCCCATAGACATTAATCGATCGTTTGACATCGATCAATCCATCCGCCCATCGTCTTCTTTTTTTTTTTTTTTTTTTTCCCCTCCTTCTCCTCCTCTTCTTCTTTTCCTCAGACTACTTTAATACAAACAAGAGTATCCCACCAGGGTGGGAGATGGGCCGAAGCAGCAGGTACTGCAATAGCTGCACAACCCTCAAACGAGCAGGCGCAAGCGCCTAGCGTCGTTCACCGTTCAAAAATCCGTTTAATCGAAGAGCAGTTCAATGAACTGCGTCCCAGGGATTAAACTGAGAAGAACAGATACTACACTTGATCTTAGCTCTTGAGAGCCGAGAAGCGATACCTCTAAATCTTCCCGGACTCTTTTTATTCTTCTCAAAATCCTCCTCGACCTCCAAACGTTCCTATATCGCCCGCCACAAGACGCCAAACTGACGAACTCAACCAGCCAGCAGACAGACGACAATCTTCTGGCCGCCGCCCAGTCACATGATTTGCTGCTTGATGGTTATTGGACCGTGACAGTGGAGATATTTTGTGTCTATCCCGTGGAGGCCATTTCTTGCATTTTTCAGCTTTTTGCTATCAAACTGGGAAATACCCTAAAACGATCGCTTTCATTAGTACTCACAACAAATGTAGTAACAGCAGCAGCAGCACAGTTGACTTGAAGAAACTTTCACAAGATAAATCGGGGATTTATCCATTTTATCAAACCATTCCTGCTGTCACACAGGGCCGACAGTCAATTTCTCATTTTACCCGTGACGCAGGTGTACAACATTTATCCCATAGACATTAATCGATCGTTTGACATCGATCAATCCATCCGCCCATCGTCTTCTTTTTTTTTTTTTTTTTTTTCCCCTCCTTCTCCTCCTCTTCTTCTTTTCCTCAGACTACTTTAATACAAACAAGAGTATCCCACCAGGGTGGGAGATGGGCCGAAGCAGCAGGTACTGCAATAGCTGCACAACCCTCAAACGAGCAGGCGCAAGCGCCTAGCGTCGTTCACCGTTCAAAAATCCGTTTAATCGAAGAGCAGTTCAATGAACTGCGTCCCAGGGATTAAACTGAGAAGAACAGATACTACACTTGATCTTAGCTCTTGAGAGCCGAGAAGCGATACCTCTAAATCTTCCCGGACTCTTTTTATTCTTCTCAAAATCCTCCTCGACCTCCAAACGTTCCTATATCGCCCGCCACAAGACGCCAAACTGACGAACTCAACCAGCCAGCAGACAGACGACAATCTTCTGGCCGCCGCCCAGTCACATGATTTGCTGCTTGATGGTTATTGGACCGTGACAGTGGAGATATTTTGTGTCTATCCCGTGGAGGCCATTTCTTGCATTTTTCAGCTTTTTGCTATCAAACTGGGAAATACCCTAAAACGATCGCTTTCATTAGTACTCACAACAAATGTAGTAACAGCAGCAGCAGCACAGTTGACTTGAAGAAACTTTCACAAGATAAATCGGGGATTTATCCATTTTATCAAACCATTCCTGCTGTCACACAGGGCCGACAGTCAATTTCTCATTTTACCCGTGACGCAGGTGTACAACATTTATCCCATAGACATTAATCGATCGTTTGACATCGATCAATCCATCCGCCCATCGTCTTCTTTTTTTTTTTTTTTTTTTTCCCCTCCTTCTCCTCCTCTTCTTCTTTTCCTCAGACTACTTTAATACAAACAAGAGTATCCCACCAGGGTGGGAGATGGGCCGAAGCAGCAGGTACTGCAATAGCTGCACAACCCTCAAACGAGCAGGCGCAAGCGCCTAGCGTCGTTCACCGTTCAAAAATCCGTTTAATCGAAGAGCAGTTCAATGAACTGCGTCCCAGGGATTAAACTGAGAAGAACAGATACTACACTTGATCTTAGCTCTTGAGAGCCGAGAAGCGATACCTCTAAATCTTCCCGGACTCTTTTTATTCTTCTCAAAATCCTCCTCGACCTCCAAACGTTCCTATATCGCCCGCCACAAGACGCCAAACTGACGAACTCAACCAGCCAGCAGACAGACGACAATCTTCTGGCCGCCGCCCAGTCACATGATTTGCTGCTTGATGGTTATTGGACCGTGACAGTGGAGATATTTTGTGTCTATCCCGTGGAGGCCATTTCTTGCATTTTTCAGCTTTTTGCTATCAAACTGGGAAATACCCTAAAACGATCGCTTTCATTAGTACTCACAACAAATGTAGTAACAGCAGCAGCAGCACAGTTGACTTGAAGAAACTTTCACAAGATAAATCGGGGATTTATCCATTTTATCAAACCATTCCTGCTGTCACACAGGGCCGACAGTCAATTTCTCATTTTACCCGTGACGCAGGTGTACAACATTTATCCCATAGACATTAATCGATCGTTTGACATCGATCAATCCATCCGCCCATCGTCTTCTTTTTTTTTTTTTTTTTTTTCCCCTCCTTCTCCTCCTCTTCTTCTTTTCCTCAGACTACTTTAATACAAACAAGAGTATCCCACCAGGGTGGGAGATGGGCCGAAGCAGCAGGTACTGCAATAGCTGCACAACCCTCAAACGAGCAGGCGCAAGCGCCTAGCGTCGTTCACCGTTCAAAAATCCGTTTAATCGAAGAGCAGTTCAATGAACTGCGTCCCAGGGATTAAACTGAGAAGAACAGATACTACACTTGATCTTAGCTCTTGAGAGCCGAGAAGCGATACCTCTAAATCTTCCCGGACTCTTTTTATTCTTCTCAAAATCCTCCTCGACCTCCAAACGTTCCTATATCGCCCGCCACAAGACGCCAAACTGACGAACTCAACCAGCCAGCAGACAGACGACAATCTTCTGGCCGCCGCCCAGTCACATGATTTGCTGCTTGATGGTTATTGGACCGTGACAGTGGAGATATTTTGTGTCTATCCCGTGGAGGCCATTTCTTGCATTTTTCAGCTTTTTGCTATCAAACTGGGAAATACCCTAAAACGATCGCTTTCATTAGTACTCACAACAAATGTAGTAACAGCAGCAGCAGCACAGTTGACTTGAAGAAACTTTCACAAGATAAATCGGGGATTTATCCATTTTATCAAACCATTCCTGCTGTCACACAGGGCCGACAGTCAATTTCTCATTTTACCCGTGACGCAGGTGTACAACATTTATCCCATAGACATTAATCGATCGTTTGACATCGATCAATCCATCCGCCCATCGTCTTCTTTTTTTTTTTTTTTTTTTTCCCCTCCTTCTCCTCCTCTTCTTCTTTTCCTCAGACTACTTTAATACAAACAAGAGTATCCCACCAGGGTGGGAGATGGGCCGAAGCAGCAGGTACTGCAATAGCTGCACAACCCTCAAACGAGCAGGCGCAAGCGCCTAGCGTCGTTCACCGTTCAAAAATCCGTTTAATCGAAGAGCAGTTCAATGAACTGCGTCCCAGGGATTAAACTGAGAAGAACAGATACTACACTTGATCTTAGCTCTTGAGAGCCGAGAAGCGATACCTCTAAATCTTCCCGGACTCTTTTTATTCTTCTCAAAATCCTCCTCGACCTCCAAACGTTCCTATATCGCCCGCCACAAGACGCCAAACTGACGAACTCAACCAGCCAGCAGACAGACGACAATCTTCTGGCCGCCGCCCAGTCACATGATTTGCTGCTTGATGGTTATTGGACCGTGACAGTGGAGATATTTTGTGTCTATCCCGTGGAGGCCATTTCTTGCATTTTTCAGCTTTTTGCTATCAAACTGGGAAATACCCTAAAACGATCGCTTTCATTAGTACTCACAACAAATGTAGTAACAGCAGCAGCAGCACAGTTGACTTGAAGAAACTTTCACAAGATAAATCGGGGATTTATCCATTTTATCAAACCATTCCTGCTGTCACACAGGGCCGACAGTCAATTTCTCATTTTACCCGTGACGCAGGTGTACAACATTTATCCCATAGACATTAATCGATCGTTTGACATCGATCAATCCATCCGCCCATCGTCTTCTTTTTTTTTTTTTTTTTTTTCCCCTCCTTCTCCTCCTCTTCTTCTTTTCCTCAGACTACTTTAATACAAACAAGAGTATCCCACCAGGGTGGGAGATGGGCCGAAGCAGCAGGTACTGCAATAGCTGCACAACCCTCAAACGAGCAGGCGCAAGCGCCTAGCGTCGTTCACCGTTCAAAAATCCGTTTAATCGAAGAGCAGTTCAATGAACTGCGTCCCAGGGATTAAACTGAGAAGAACAGATACTACACTTGATCTTAGCTCTTGAGAGCCGAGAAGCGATACCTCTAAATCTTCCCGGACTCTTTTTATTCTTCTCAAAATCCTCCTCGACCTCCAAACGTTCCTATATCGCCCGCCACAAGACGCCAAACTGACGAACTCAACCAGCCAGCAGACAGACGACAATCTTCTGGCCGCCGCCCAGTCACATGATTTGCTGCTTGATGGTTATTGGACCGTGACAGTGGAGATATTTTGTGTCTATCCCGTGGAGGCCATTTCTTGCATTTTTCAGCTTTTTGCTATCAAACTGGGAAATACCCTAAAACGATCGCTTTCATTAGTACTCACAACAAATGTAGTAACAGCAGCAGCAGCACAGTTGACTTGAAGAAACTTTCACAAGATAAATCGGGGATTTATCCATTTTATCAAACCATTCCTGCTGTCACACAGGGCCGACAGTCAATTTCTCATTTTACCCGTGACGCAGGTGTACAACATTTATCCCATAGACATTAATCGATCGTTTGACATCGATCAATCCATCCGCCCATCGTCTTCTTTTTTTTTTTTTTTTTTTTCCCCTCCTTCTCCTCCTCTTCTTCTTTTCCTCAGACTACTTTAATACAAACAAGAGTATCCCACCAGGGTGGGAGATGGGCCGAAGCAGCAGGTACTGCAATAGCTGCACAACCCTCAAACGAGCAGGCGCAAGCGCCTAGCGTCGTTCACCGTTCAAAAATCCGTTTAATCGAAGAGCAGTTCAATGAACTGCGTCCCAGGGATTAAACTGAGAAGAACAGATACTACACTTGATCTTAGCTCTTGAGAGCCGAGAAGCGATACCTCTAAATCTTCCCGGACTCTTTTTATTCTTCTCAAAATCCTCCTCGACCTCCAAACGTTCCTATATCGCCCGCCACAAGACGCCAAACTGACGAACTCAACCAGCCAGCAGACAGACGACAATCTTCTGGCCGCCGCCCAGTCACATGATTTGCTGCTTGATGGTTATTGGACCGTGACAGTGGAGATATTTTGTGTCTATCCCGTGGAGGCCATTTCTTGCATTTTTCAGCTTTTTGCTATCAAACTGGGAAATACCCTAAAACGATCGCTTTCATTAGTACTCACAACAAATGTAGTAACAGCAGCAGCAGCACAGTTGACTTGAAGAAACTTTCACAAGATAAATCGGGGATTTATCCATTTTATCAAACCATTCCTGCTGTCACACAGGGCCGACAGTCAATTTCTCATTTTACCCGTGACGCAGGTGTACAACATTTATCCCATAGACATTAATCGATCGTTTGACATCGATCAATCCATCCGCCCATCGTCTTCTTTTTTTTTTTTTTTTTTTTCCCCTCCTTCTCCTCCTCTTCTTCTTTTCCTCAGACTACTTTAATACAAACAAGAGTATCCCACCAGGGTGGGAGATGGGCCGAAGCAGCAGGTACTGCAATAGCTGCACAACCCTCAAACGAGCAGGCGCAAGCGCCTAGCGTCGTTCACCGTTCAAAAATCCGTTTAATCGAAGAGCAGTTCAATGAACTGCGTCCCAGGGATTAAACTGAGAAGAACAGATACTACACTTGATCTTAGCTCTTGAGAGCCGAGAAGCGATACCTCTAAATCTTCCCGGACTCTTTTTATTCTTCTCAAAATCCTCCTCGACCTCCAAACGTTCCTATATCGCCCGCCACAAGACGCCAAACTGACGAACTCAACCAGCCAGCAGACAGACGACAATCTTCTGGCCGCCGCCCAGTCACATGATTTGCTGCTTGATGGTTATTGGACCGTGACAGTGGAGATATTTTGTGTCTATCCCGTGGAGGCCATTTCTTGCATTTTTCAGCTTTTTGCTATCAAACTGGGAAATACCCTAAAACGATCGCTTTCATTAGTACTCACAACAAATGTAGTAACAGCAGCAGCAGCACAGTTGACTTGAAGAAACTTTCACAAGATAAATCGGGGATTTATCCATTTTATCAAACCATTCCTGCTGTCACACAGGGCCGACAGTCAATTTCTCATTTTACCCGTGACGCAGGTGTACAACATTTATCCCATAGACATTAATCGATCGTTTGACATCGATCAATCCATCCGCCCATCGTCTTCTTTTTTTTTTTTTTTTTTTTCCCCTCCTTCTCCTCCTCTTCTTCTTTTCCTCAGACTACTTTAATACAAACAAGAGTATCCCACCAGGGTGGGAGATGGGCCGAAGCAGCAGGTACTGCAATAGCTGCACAACCCTCAAACGAGCAGGCGCAAGCGCCTAGCGTCGTTCACCGTTCAAAAATCCGTTTAATCGAAGAGCAGTTCAATGAACTGCGTCCCAGGGATTAAACTGAGAAGAACAGATACTACACTTGATCTTAGCTCTTGAGAGCCGAGAAGCGATACCTCTAAATCTTCCCGGACTCTTTTTATTCTTCTCAAAATCCTCCTCGACCTCCAAACGTTCCTATATCGCCCGCCACAAGACGCCAAACTGACGAACTCAACCAGCCAGCAGACAGACGACAATCTTCTGGCCGCCGCCCAGTCACATGATTTGCTGCTTGATGGTTATTGGACCGTGACAGTGGAGATATTTTGTGTCTATCCCGTGGAGGCCATTTCTTGCATTTTTCAGCTTTTTGCTATCAAACTGGGAAATACCCTAAAACGATCGCTTTCATTAGTACTCACAACAAATGTAGTAACAGCAGCAGCAGCACAGTTGACTTGAAGAAACTTTCACAAGATAAATCGGGGATTTATCCATTTTATCAAACCATTCCTGCTGTCACACAGGGCCGACAGTCAATTTCTCATTTTACCCGTGACGCAGGTGTACAACATTTATCCCATAGACATTAATCGATCGTTTGACATCGATCAATCCATCCGCCCATCGTCTTCTTTTTTTTTTTTTTTTTTTTCCCCTCCTTCTCCTCCTCTTCTTCTTTTCCTCAGACTACTTTAATACAAACAAGAGTATCCCACCAGGGTGGGAGATGGGCCGAAGCAGCAGGTACTGCAATAGCTGCACAACCCTCAAACGAGCAGGCGCAAGCGCCTAGCGTCGTTCACCGTTCAAAAATCCGTTTAATCGAAGAGCAGTTCAATGAACTGCGTCCCAGGGATTAAACTGAGAAGAACAGATACTACACTTGATCTTAGCTCTTGAGAGCCGAGAAGCGATACCTCTAAATCTTCCCGGACTCTTTTTATTCTTCTCAAAATCCTCCTCGACCTCCAAACGTTCCTATATCGCCCGCCACAAGACGCCAAACTGACGAACTCAACCAGCCAGCAGACAGACGACAATCTTCTGGCCGCCGCCCAGTCACATGATTTGCTGCTTGATGGTTATTGGACCGTGACAGTGGAGATATTTTGTGTCTATCCCGTGGAGGCCATTTCTTGCATTTTTCAGCTTTTTGCTATCAAACTGGGAAATACCCTAAAACGATCGCTTTCATTAGTACTCACAACAAATGTAGTAACAGCAGCAGCAGCACAGTTGACTTGAAGAAACTTTCACAAGATAAATCGGGGATTTATCCATTTTATCAAACCATTCCTGCTGTCACACAGGGCCGACAGTCAATTTCTCATTTTACCCGTGACGCAGGTGTACAACATTTATCCCATAGACATTAATCGATCGTTTGACATCGATCAATCCATCCGCCCATCGTCTTCTTTTTTTTTTTTTTTTTTTTCCCCTCCTTCTCCTCCTCTTCTTCTTTTCCTCAGACTACTTTAATACAAACAAGAGTATCCCACCAGGGTGGGAGATGGGCCGAAGCAGCAGGTACTGCAATAGCTGCACAACCCTCAAACGAGCAGGCGCAAGCGCCTAGCGTCGTTCACCGTTCAAAAATCCGTTTAATCGAAGAGCAGTTCAATGAACTGCGTCCCAGGGATTAAACTGAGAAGAACAGATACTACACTTGATCTTAGCTCTTGAGAGCCGAGAAGCGATACCTCTAAATCTTCCCGGACTCTTTTTATTCTTCTCAAAATCCTCCTCGACCTCCAAACGTTCCTATATCGCCCGCCACAAGACGCCAAACTGACGAACTCAACCAGCCAGCAGACAGACGACAATCTTCTGGCCGCCGCCCAGTCACATGATTTGCTGCTTGATGGTTATTGGACCGTGACAGTGGAGATATTTTGTGTCTATCCCGTGGAGGCCATTTCTTGCATTTTTCAGCTTTTTGCTATCAAACTGGGAAATACCCTAAAACGATCGCTTTCATTAGTACTCACAACAAATGTAGTAACAGCAGCAGCAGCACAGTTGACTTGAAGAAACTTTCACAAGATAAATCGGGGATTTATCCATTTTATCAAACCATTCCTGCTGTCACACAGGGCCGACAGTCAATTTCTCATTTTACCCGTGACGCAGGTGTACAACATTTATCCCATAGACATTAATCGATCGTTTGACATCGATCAATCCATCCGCCCATCGTCTTCTTTTTTTTTTTTTTTTTTTTCCCCTCCTTCTCCTCCTCTTCTTCTTTTCCTCAGACTACTTTAATACAAACAAGAGTATCCCACCAGGGTGGGAGATGGGCCGAAGCAGCAGGTACTGCAATAGCTGCACAACCCTCAAACGAGCAGGCGCAAGCGCCTAGCGTCGTTCACCGTTCAAAAATCCGTTTAATCGAAGAGCAGTTCAATGAACTGCGTCCCAGGGATTAAACTGAGAAGAACAGATACTACACTTTTTTTTTTTTTTTTTTTTTTTCTAACGATATTAAAATTCAATAATAAAGAAAAAAACAATATAGTTTTCGGGTTTAACAAGCAGGAAAGAAAATATTTTGCGGATTAAATTGAGATTTCACATTTGGGAAATTCCAAGGAGACGTGGTCATAATATGGTAAGTCCGATATACAATAAATGAGAAAATATAAGCACAGTAGGTTATAGGTGATGTAGAAACACATTTCCATGCATAAGAACGACAATAGAGCATTGATATTCCAATCCGTAATTTTTCCAGTTAAAACCAGTAAAAATTAAAATAGTTATTATGAATTATATGAATTTTGCCGAAATTATATGATTTGAGAAGTGATTGCATTAGGGGAATCCCAGGAAAAAGCCGGTACGGTTTTTGATTAGGCCAAGATTGGGAGAGGTTAATACATGTTACACATACATTTATCAGTAAAAAACAGTTAATAATATGGATTACCATTATGAGGTTGCATGTTTCATGTATTATATATTGGTTAAAAGGATAATTCAGTGTTTTAAACCGGTTTTTCCCAGGTTATAGGTGGCAATTGAGAATTTTAGATATGGTATATATAGTACACATATTTACATATATATACACATATTTATGAGCAAAATACAGGTAGTAATATAGTTTACCGGCGTGGGGTTGCATGTTTCATGTACAACATCATGTCCAGTAGGATATTCCAGTGTTTTTGATCAGTTTTTTTCAGGTTGTAAGTTGTAATTGATGATTTAGTTATGGGTGGAGTTCATGCATGGTGTTGTTTCATCATTTTGGATTGTAAAGGCATTGCAAATGGATTATCATCATCATGGTTGGTTTCAGTATAAGTAGAGTAATGTTCATTTCGTTGTGCAGTCCATGAAGAAGTTTGAGAAGTTGTTGAAGATGATGAATTTTCAGGTTTCAGGTAATTACAATAAGTATATACATATTATGTTAAGTTTCATAATTTATGATGAAAGTAGATAAAAAAAAGAGGGGGTTATGTAGTTATGGTATACATTTCAGAATAAAGAGTACATTTACAATAAGATATGTTTTACAGTAGACAAAAAAAACAAATGGATATTTGCAAAAGTTTAAGAGGGGGCATCGAAAAATTTCTAGGCCTAGTTGTGTGATAAAATATAGTTTCTATAATGAGGGGGGAAGTTATATTTAGTGGGTTTTGGGGGTGAAAGAAGTAAGTACATTATATAACGAAGGGTGAGAATTGTATAGATTAGAGGTGTAGAATAAGCAGAGTCTTCTTCTTGTTTATCTTGAGTTTGTTGTTGGTGGGCGAGAGGAGAGTTCAATCTTCCAGGAGATAATGTCTTTTAAATTTTGTTCGAATTTTCCAGAGGATGCTGTTGGTTGTCGTAGTTTTGTCTGTCATGTAGGAATTTTCTTCATCTAGGGCTTCTTTATGTGCTATAAGGGTTGATTTGAAAATGTTCAGATAGTGTAGGATTTTTTCCGAGTCTTTGGTATCTTTTTGAAAGCTATTGTAGAGAATTAAATTTTGGTGGAGAGGGGTATTTATTGTAAACCATTGTAGTAAATCTGATTGAATGTGAGAGAGAATTTCTTTGGCTATGGGGCATTCAATTAATACATGGGTGATGTCATCTTTCTGAGATTTGCAGAATTTGCAGTCTGTTAAACGAATTTCTTGCTTTGAAGTTGTGAATAATTTCTTCTTCTTGTAAAAGGATCCCCAGAGAAAGCCTCGATGGGCGATCAGATATGAATGGCTTCTTTGCATTAGTGTTGGTGTCCATTTTCTTGTATTTTTTAGGTTTATATTTTTCCATGAGATCATGTTTTGCTGCTGACTGTAAATTATGGAGGGAGATTGGTGGTCGTTTAGGATTAGCTGGTATAAGGTCTTCTGATTGTATTCTTCGAGTAGCATAATCTTTTTGTTATTATTGGCCTGATCATAAATGTCCAGAGTCTTTGTCCAGGTAAAATTTGGTTGTGGTCTGTATTTGATGGCATTTGAAAAAAGATTTGGAGCAATTTTCATTAGTTTGGTCCCAATATTGTGTTTTGCCCAATTTGAAAAGAAACTGTTTTTATTATTTTCTGAGGATAGACGTTTTATTTTGTACAGGAAGGCTGATTGGATCCGGGACTGGGCATGTAGGATTTGGAGACCTCCTTGTTTGAAAGGGGCGATCAGTTTTCTTCTGGCTAAAGGTTCTAATCTTCTGGGATACCAAAGGAATTTGAAAATAAGGTTGGAGATTGAATTTCGAATTTTACTTGGTGGTATAAATAGTGTTGCTGTCCGCATGATGTGAGGTAGAAAGAGGGAGTTTATAATATATTTTCTTCCGAGAATTGAGAGTCTTCTTGTTTTATGAAGGTTGTTTAATTTCTTGAGGGTGCATAGAGTTTTTTCCCAGTTGAGAGTAGCAGAGTCTTCTGTCAGTGAAAAGGTGATTCCGAGAATTGTTATTGTAGCGGCGATTGGAATGTTTGGAAATTTCTGACTGATTTGAGTTTTTAATTTGTCTGTTGATATATAGAACATGGATTTGTTTTCATTCAGCTTGAGTCCGGAAAAATGACTAAACTTTTTGATGATTTTCAGAGCTTCTGCAACTGTGGATGTATTCTTGGCCAAAAGGATTGTATCGTCTGCGTATTGTTGAAGGTTGAGATGAACAGATCGTACTGTTGGGCAGTTCGGAAGAGGAACATTCGAGATTTTAAGGGCCAACACATTGGTGACTATGGTAAATATCAGCATGCTGAGTGGGCATCCTTGTCGGACGCCGCAAGAGATTGTGATTCCTTGAGAGAGACCGTGTGCAGTCTGAATGAAAGCGAGGGGTTTGTCATAAATTATTTTGATCCAGTTTACTATGGAACTGGGTATATTCATTTTGTTGAGAAGTCTAATAAAGAAATTGTGGTTCACTTTATCGAAAGCTTTGGTAAAATCTAATTTTAAAATGGCTAGTCCGTCTTGATTGTCCTTTTCTTGTTCCAGTGCCGCTTGGATGTTGAGGAGAATGGTGTCTATTGATCTTCCGGGGATACCGCATTGTTGGGTGTCTAGAATAAAATTTGTCACAAGAGGGGTAAGTCTATTTTTTAGTATTATACTGAGAATTTTATAGTCCATATTGAGAATAGATATGGGTCTCCAGTTTTTGATTAGTAGTTTGTTTCCAGATTTTGGGATAAGACGAATGATTGCGGATCGCTGTGACTCAGTCAAGCTGGAGCTGAAATAACAGTTGTTAAAATTTTCTTGAAGGAGGGGTGCCAAGATTTCCGAAAAATGTTGATAAAAGCGGGCAGTGAGGCCATCCAATCCAGGTGAGGAGTCTTTATTTAGGCGTATTATAGCTGCTTTGACTTCTGAGATGTGTATAAATGGGGAGGGTGTTGTTTGGGAATCAGGTGGTAGTGAAGGAATGCTTGATAGGTAATGGGATAGTTCTTCTTCTTCGTCGATGTGGTTTTGGTTGTCATTTTTGGTCCATAAATGGGTGTAGAATTCATGAATGGTATTTTGAATTGATATAGGATTATTGGTGATGGAATCTTCGTCGGTTTCGTCTAATTGTAATTGGTTGATGTTTAGTTTCCGTTGTTTTTTTTTTTCCATTAATTTAAAAATTTGGGAAGGGGCTTCGTTGTCGGTGACAGCTGTGATTCTGGCTCTGATTCGGTCTCCATTGTGTAGTTCTTCTTGTAATCTTTGTATTTTCTGCTTAATTTGGATGATTTCTTGGTTTGACTGTGGGAGGAGGTTGACGTTGAGAGTTTCCAGTTTGCTTTGATGATTGTTTATGATTGTTTGAATTTTCTTTTTCTTCCTGCTGGCCAGGTGAATAATGATTCTTTTGATATTTTTTTTGAGCATTTCCCACCACATTAGTGGATGCTTCGCATGGAGAGGTTTTTTTGCAAAAAGGAGAATTTCATTCTTTAGTTGTTTACATATATGTGGGTCTTCCAGTAGGGAGTCGTTCAGTTTCCAGTGTGTTTTTTTATATTGACAGTTGGGTCTTGAGTGAGATGTTTGAAGTGAGATTAGGTTTCCAAAGATGTGATCCGAGAGATGCGCTGTGGAGATATATATTGATTGTTGAAGTTTGGATGTCAGAGATTTACTGCAATAGATTCTATCTATTCTGGTGCTGGCTTTTGCGGTGATGTATGAGTAACTTTTTTGATTTGGGTGGAGAAGACGGAAGGAGTCGACGATGTCAAGTAGTTGTATACATTCTGTCATTTTCCTGTGGTCATTTCGGATGGTAATTTTGTTAATTGTGTCATTGTTTTCCAGAACGAAGTTGAAATCTCCTAGCCAGATGATGTCGACATGGGGGGTGGCGATGAGGTGTTGGTAGATGTCTTCCAGTTGTTGAATTCTTTCTATGGACGAGGAGGAGGAAGTACCAGAGGTAAGATAAGAGTTGACAATTATGATTGCCTTGCTGTCAATTTCTAATTTAATCATTTGTGAACGGTATTTCGAGATAATTTCGTGATGTTTGACCTGTGAAGCTACATTATTCGGTATTATTAAGACTGTTCCAGCTTTGAAATATTTATTTCTCTCTCTTTTGTCTGGGGCATTGGTAAAAACAGTCAGATTGTTTCTTGTTTGCCAGATCCGGAGTTGTTTTTCGTCAATTCTGTGGGCTTCCTGAATAGCCAAAATGTCGATGTGATATTTTCGGATGAAGAAGGGGATATGCTGAAGGGATTTGGTAAGTCCATTGCAGTTTATTGTGGTTAAGGTTAGAGAATTGTCCATGTTTTTGATTGTCGTCATCGGATTTAGTTACCTGATACAAAATGTTCTTGGTATGCGTGTTTAAGATTTCTTGCTTTTGGGTTTACTCCCATGTTTCAATTTCTTCGAAGTTGTTGGATTGTGAATGGGGGAGCGTTTTCCTTGAGATCCTTTCAGCTGCCTTTCGGCTTCGGAGGTGTCTAGTGGAGAGACAGTCTGAAAGTCAGTAGAGCTGTTGGACTCGTCTGAAGTGGATGGTTTTTCGGTTTCTGAATTAACAATGGCGGTGGTGGCATGAATTTTGGGTGTTTTGGATCTTGTTTGGGTTTGTTCTGGTGCGGGGTCTTTTTTTTCTTCTTTTTCTTCTTCTGTAACTGTAACTGGAGGCGTTGCTTGAGGGTTGGGTTGATCCGTCGGACCAGTGGATGATGTAGAGGTTTGTTTGGATGTTTTTTGTTTATTTCCCCATGTTGAGTTAGGGGAGAGAGCAGAATTGCCTGAGGCGGAGGGTTGCTTTTTATTTTTTATTTTTTTGCAGGTTTCGATTCGGTGACCGAAGTTTCTGCAGTAAGCACATTTCAGGATAGGAGATCCCGGAAGAGAAATTGATACGGCTTGCCCGTTGATGAAGATTTGATTAGGAAGTAGGTCTTCTTTGAGTTCGTCTATTTGAATGTGAAGATATTCATTATGAAATTGAGGGAAACCCTTGTGTGAACCAAATTTGTATCTTCGTAGATTGCCCCAGTTTCTGGATTGGACAAGATGAATGATCTCCTCATCTGGGATGTCGAGGGGGACCGGGTACAGCGTGACCGTGGTCGGAGGAGGAGCTGGTTCCTCCACCCACATGGAGAACGAAGCACCATTTGTTTTGGTTATAACTTGTTGCATTGCGAATTTTGTTTTCATCTGTTTTATGAGATGTTTGGAGTCGTCATCTGATTTGAATGTAATTGAGTAAATCTGCTCTTTATAATTCACTTGGGTCATGCCAAAGATGTTTTGCGATAGGTAGCATAAGGGACCGTCATCTGTGAACAGCTCCATAAATGTGGTTATATCAAATGTTTCAGAAACTTCTTCCTTGTCAAAATGGCACAGAAGCGTACGCGTTTGTTTAAAAAACACCATAATTGATTTCTATGGTTTGATAAATGGGGGTTTCCCTCAGAATAATGGCGGGAAAATGGGTGCAAGTTAGGCCTAGAAGGTCTAGGTTCAAGAAGCCTTGAAAAGGCACTTAAACGTAGGCCTACGGTTAAAAGGTCAGGTTTTCCAGAGACTACACCGTGAAAACAGCCTATCTACCAAGTTTCAAAACTTGGGAGAGGCCAGAACCTGAACTGTGAGTGATTGAAAAAAAAGCCGGCAAATTTGTCGGTTTTTTGGCTATAGCTCTAAAAAGAGCTTTTTGCTAATAACTGAATAAACTTTCTGTGAGAAAGTTTTAGCTGATCGGTTTAAAAAGATTTTAAACTATAACTGGCTGCCTAAAACTGCCTAATAGATGAGATTAGCTTAGATACAGTTTTGGACCTGAGGAGCTCGAAAAACACGTCCGAACCCGACAGATACTACACTTGATCTTAGCTCTTGAGAGCCGAGAAGCGATACCTCTAAATCTTCCCGGACTCTTTTTATTCTTCTCAAAATCCTCCTCGACCTCCAAACGTTCCTATATCGCCCGCCACAAGACGCCAAACTGACGAACTCAACCAGCCAGCAGACAGACGACAATCTTCTGGCCGCCGCCCAGTCACATGATTTGCTGCTTGATGGTTATTGGACCGTGACAGTGGAGATATTTTGTGTCTATCCCGTGGAGGCCATTTCTTGCATTTTTCAGCTTTTTGCTATCAAACTGGGAAATACCCTAAAACGATCGCTTTCATTAGTACTCACAACAAATGTAGTAACAGCAGCAGCAGCACAGTTGACTTGAAGAAACTTTCACAAGATAAATCGGGGATTTATCCATTTTATCAAACCATTCCTGCTGTCACACAGGGCCGACAGTCAATTTCTCATTTTACCCGTGACGCAGGTGTACAACATTTATCCCATAGACATTAATCGATCGTTTGACATCGATCAATCCATCCGCCCATCGTCTTCTTTTTTTTTTTTTTTTTTTTCCCCTCCTTCTCCTCCTCTTCTTCTTTTCCTCAGACTACTTTAATACAAACAAGAGTATCCCACCAGGGTGGGAGATGGGCCGAAGCAGCAGGTACTGCAATAGCTGCACAACCCTCAAACGAGCAGGCGCAAGCGCCTAGCGTCGTTCACCGTTCAAAAATCCGTTTAATCGAAGAGCAGTTCAATGAACTGCGTCCCAGGGATTAAACTGAGAAGAACAGATACTACACTTGATCTTAGCTCTTGAGAGCCGAGAAGCGATACCTCTAAATCTTCCCGGACTCTTTTTATTCTTCTCAAAATCCTCCTCGACCTCCAAACGTTCCTATATCGCCCGCCACAAGACGCCAAACTGACGAACTCAACCAGCCAGCAGACAGACGACAATCTTCTGGCCGCCGCCCAGTCACATGATTTGCTGCTTGATGGTTATTGGACCGTGACAGTGGAGATATTTTGTGTCTATCCCGTGGAGGCCATTTCTTGCATTTTTCAGCTTTTTGCTATCAAACTGGGAAATACCCTAAAACGATCGCTTTCATTAGTACTCACAACAAATGTAGTAACAGCAGCAGCAGCACAGTTGACTTGAAGAAACTTTCACAAGATAAATCGGGGATTTATCCATTTTATCAAACCATTCCTGCTGTCACACAGGGCCGACAGTCAATTTCTCATTTTACCCGTGACGCAGGTGTACAACATTTATCCCATAGACATTAATCGATCGTTTGACATCGATCAATCCATCCGCCCATCGTCTTCTTTTTTTTTTTTTTTTTTTTCCCCTCCTTCTCCTCCTCTTCTTCTTTTCCTCAGACTACTTTAATACAAACAAGAGTATCCCACCAGGGTGGGAGATGGGCCGAAGCAGCAGGTACTGCAATAGCTGCACAACCCTCAAACGAGCAGGCGCAAGCGCCTAGCGTCGTTCACCGTTCAAAAATCCGTTTAATCGAAGAGCAGTTCAATGAACTGCGTCCCAGGGATTAAACTGAGAAGAACAGATACTACACTTGATCTTAGCTCTTGAGAGCCGAGAAGCGATACCTCTAAATCTTCCCGGACTCTTTTTATTCTTCTCAAAATCCTCCTCGACCTCCAAACGTTCCTATATCGCCCGCCACAAGACGCCAAACTGACGAACTCAACCAGCCAGCAGACAGACGACAATCTTCTGGCCGCCGCCCAGTCACATGATTTGCTGCTTGATGGTTATTGGACCGTGACAGTGGAGATATTTTGTGTCTATCCCGTGGAGGCCATTTCTTGCATTTTTCAGCTTTTTGCTATCAAACTGGGAAATACCCTAAAACGATCGCTTTCATTAGTACTCACAACAAATGTAGTAACAGCAGCAGCAGCACAGTTGACTTGAAGAAACTTTCACAAGATAAATCGGGGATTTATCCATTTTATCAAACCATTCCTGCTGTCACACAGGGCCGACAGTCAATTTCTCATTTTACCCGTGACGCAGGTGTACAACATTTATCCCATAGACATTAATCGATCGTTTGACATCGATCAATCCATCCGCCCATCGTCTTCTTTTTTTTTTTTTTTTTTTTCCCCTCCTTCTCCTCCTCTTCTTCTTTTCCTCAGACTACTTTAATACAAACAAGAGTATCCCACCAGGGTGGGAGATGGGCCGAAGCAGCAGGTACTGCAATAGCTGCACAACCCTCAAACGAGCAGGCGCAAGCGCCTAGCGTCGTTCACCGTTCAAAAATCCGTTTAATCGAAGAGCAGTTCAATGAACTGCGTCCCAGGGATTAAACTGAGAAGAACAGATACTACACTTTTTTTTTTTTTTTTTTTTTCATTGAGCAGTGATGAGGTCGGCGTTCGCCTTCCCCCCCCCTGCCAAGTGGAGGATTTGGGGTATAAGAGAGCTAGGGGTCTCCTCTGCCTATCTTCCAATAAGCAAGGGATTTCCTAACCTTGATGACTTCTCGTTTGCTCACAAGTGCTACGAGCAGGGGCAAGCCGAAACCCCGGTGAAAGGTGGAAGGTGGTATGTTCGGGAAAGGGAACCAAACTCGGCGGCATCAACCGAGACCCTTTCTACATCAGTAAACTGATGGACCACTACACTTGATCTTAGCTCTTGAGAGCCGAGAAGCGATACCTCTAAATCTTCCCGGACTCTTTTTATTCTTCTCAAAATCCTCCTCGACCTCCAAACGTTCCTATATCGCCCGCCACAAGACGCCAAACTGACGAACTCAACCAGCCAGCAGACAGACGACAATCTTCTGGCCGCCGCCCAGTCACATGATTTGCTGCTTGATGGTTATTGGACCGTGACAGTGGAGATATTTTGTGTCTATCCCGTGGAGGCCATTTCTTGCATTTTTCAGCTTTTTGCTATCAAACTGGGAAATACCCTAAAACGATCGCTTTCATTAGTACTCACAACAAATGTAGTAACAGCAGCAGCAGCACAGTTGACTTGAAGAAACTTTCACAAGATAAATCGGGGATTTATCCATTTTATCAAACCATTCCTGCTGTCACACAGGGCCGACAGTCAATTTCTCATTTTACCCGTGACGCAGGTGTACAACATTTATCCCATAGACATTAATCGATCGTTTGACATCGATCAATCCATCCGCCCATCGTCTTCTTTTTTTTTTTTTTTTTTTTCCCCTCCTTCTCCTCCTCTTCTTCTTTTCCTCAGACTACTTTAATACAAACAAGAGTATCCCACCAGGGTGGGAGATGGGCCGAAGCAGCAGGTACTGCAATAGCTGCACAACCCTCAAACGAGCAGGCGCAAGCGCCTAGCGTCGTTCACCGTTCAAAAATCCGTTTAATCGAAGAGCAGTTCAATGAACTGCGTCCCAGGGATTAAACTGAGAAGAACAGATACTACACTTGATCTTAGCTCTTGAGAGCCGAGAAGCGATACCTCTAAATCTTCCCGGACTCTTTTTATTCTTCTCAAAATCCTCCTCGACCTCCAAACGTTCCTATATCGCCCGCCACAAGACGCCAAACTGACGAACTCAACCAGCCAGCAGACAGACGACAATCTTCTGGCCGCCGCCCAGTCACATGATTTGCTGCTTGATGGTTATTGGACCGTGACAGTGGAGATATTTTGTGTCTATCCCGTGGAGGCCATTTCTTGCATTTTTCAGCTTTTTGCTATCAAACTGGGAAATACCCTAAAACGATCGCTTTCATTAGTACTCACAACAAATGTAGTAACAGCAGCAGCAGCACAGTTGACTTGAAGAAACTTTCACAAGATAAATCGGGGATTTATCCATTTTATCAAACCATTCCTGCTGTCACACAGGGCCGACAGTCAATTTCTCATTTTACCCGTGACGCAGGTGTACAACATTTATCCCATAGACATTAATCGATCGTTTGACATCGATCAATCCATCCGCCCATCGTCTTCTTTTTTTTTTTTTTTTTTTTCCCCTCCTTCTCCTCCTCTTCTTCTTTTCCTCAGACTACTTTAATACAAACAAGAGTATCCCACCAGGGTGGGAGATGGGCCGAAGCAGCAGGTACTGCAATAGCTGCACAACCCTCAAACGAGCAGGCGCAAGCGCCTAGCGTCGTTCACCGTTCAAAAATCCGTTTAATCGAAGAGCAGTTCAATGAACTGCGTCCCAGGGATTAAACTGAGAAGAACAGATACTACACTTGATCTTAGCTCTTGAGAGCCGAGAAGCGATACCTCTAAATCTTCCCGGACTCTTTTTATTCTTCTCAAAATCCTCCTCGACCTCCAAACGTTCCTATATCGCCCGCCACAAGACGCCAAACTGACGAACTCAACCAGCCAGCAGACAGACGACAATCTTCTGGCCGCCGCCCAGTCACATGATTTGCTGCTTGATGGTTATTGGACCGTGACAGTGGAGATATTTTGTGTCTATCCCGTGGAGGCCATTTCTTGCATTTTTCAGCTTTTTGCTATCAAACTGGGAAATACCCTAAAACGATCGCTTTCATTAGTACTCACAACAAATGTAGTAACAGCAGCAGCAGCACAGTTGACTTGAAGAAACTTTCACAAGATAAATCGGGGATTTATCCATTTTATCAAACCATTCCTGCTGTCACACAGGGCCGACAGTCAATTTCTCATTTTACCCGTGACGCAGGTGTACAACATTTATCCCATAGACATTAATCGATCGTTTGACATCGATCAATCCATCCGCCCATCGTCTTCTTTTTTTTTTTTTTTTTTTTCCCCTCCTTCTCCTCCTCTTCTTCTTTTCCTCAGACTACTTTAATACAAACAAGAGTATCCCACCAGGGTGGGAGATGGGCCGAAGCAGCAGGTACTGCAATAGCTGCACAACCCTCAAACGAGCAGGCGCAAGCGCCTAGCGTCGTTCACCGTTCAAAAATCCGTTTAATCGAAGAGCAGTTCAATGAACTGCGTCCCAGGGATTAAACTGAGAAGAACAGATACTACACTTGATCTTAGCTCTTGAGAGCCGAGAAGCGATACCTCTAAATCTTCCCGGACTCTTTTTATTCTTCTCAAAATCCTCCTCGACCTCCAAACGTTCCTATATCGCCCGCCACAAGACGCCAAACTGACGAACTCAACCAGCCAGCAGACAGACGACAATCTTCTGGCCGCCGCCCAGTCACATGATTTGCTGCTTGATGGTTATTGGACCGTGACAGTGGAGATATTTTGTGTCTATCCCGTGGAGGCCATTTCTTGCATTTTTCAGCTTTTTGCTATCAAACTGGGAAATACCCTAAAACGATCGCTTTCATTAGTACTCACAACAAATGTAGTAACAGCAGCAGCAGCACAGTTGACTTGAAGAAACTTTCACAAGATAAATCGGGGATTTATCCATTTTATCAAACCATTCCTGCTGTCACACAGGGCCGACAGTCAATTTCTCATTTTACCCGTGACGCAGGTGTACAACATTTATCCCATAGACATTAATCGATCGTTTGACATCGATCAATCCATCCGCCCATCGTCTTCTTTTTTTTTTTTTTTTTTTTCCCCTCCTTCTCCTCCTCTTCTTCTTTTCCTCAGACTACTTTAATACAAACAAGAGTATCCCACCAGGGTGGGAGATGGGCCGAAGCAGCAGGTACTGCAATAGCTGCACAACCCTCAAACGAGCAGGCGCAAGCGCCTAGCGTCGTTCACCGTTCAAAAATCCGTTTAATCGAAGAGCAGTTCAATGAACTGCGTCCCAGGGATTAAACTGAGAAGAACAGATACTACACTTGATCTTAGCTCTTGAGAGCCGAGAAGCGATACCTCTAAATCTTCCCGGACTCTTTTTATTCTTCTCAAAATCCTCCTCGACCTCCAAACGTTCCTATATCGCCCGCCACAAGACGCCAAACTGACGAACTCAACCAGCCAGCAGACAGACGACAATCTTCTGGCCGCCGCCCAGTCACATGATTTGCTGCTTGATGGTTATTGGACCGTGACAGTGGAGATATTTTGTGTCTATCCCGTGGAGGCCATTTCTTGCATTTTTCAGCTTTTTGCTATCAAACTGGGAAATACCCTAAAACGATCGCTTTCATTAGTACTCACAACAAATGTAGTAACAGCAGCAGCAGCACAGTTGACTTGAAGAAACTTTCACAAGATAAATCGGGGATTTATCCATTTTATCAAACCATTCCTGCTGTCACACAGGGCCGACAGTCAATTTCTCATTTTACCCGTGACGCAGGTGTACAACATTTATCCCATAGACATTAATCGATCGTTTGACATCGATCAATCCATCCGCCCATCGTCTTCTTTTTTTTTTTTTTTTTTTTCCCCTCCTTCTCCTCCTCTTCTTCTTTTCCTCAGACTACTTTAATACAAACAAGAGTATCCCACCAGGGTGGGAGATGGGCCGAAGCAGCAGGTACTGCAATAGCTGCACAACCCTCAAACGAGCAGGCGCAAGCGCCTAGCGTCGTTCACCGTTCAAAAATCCGTTTAATCGAAGAGCAGTTCAATGAACTGCGTCCCAGGGATTAAACTGAGAAGAACAGATACTACACTTGATCTTAGCTCTTGAGAGCCGAGAAGCGATACCTCTAAATCTTCCCGGACTCTTTTTATTCTTCTCAAAATCCTCCTCGACCTCCAAACGTTCCTATATCGCCCGCCACAAGACGCCAAACTGACGAACTCAACCAGCCAGCAGACAGACGACAATCTTCTGGCCGCCGCCCAGTCACATGATTTGCTGCTTGATGGTTATTGGACCGTGACAGTGGAGATATTTTGTGTCTATCCCGTGGAGGCCATTTCTTGCATTTTTCAGCTTTTTGCTATCAAACTGGGAAATACCCTAAAACGATCGCTTTCATTAGTACTCACAACAAATGTAGTAACAGCAGCAGCAGCACAGTTGACTTGAAGAAACTTTCACAAGATAAATCGGGGATTTATCCATTTTATCAAACCATTCCTGCTGTCACACAGGGCCGACAGTCAATTTCTCATTTTACCCGTGACGCAGGTGTACAACATTTATCCCATAGACATTAATCGATCGTTTGACATCGATCAATCCATCCGCCCATCGTCTTCTTTTTTTTTTTTTTTTTTTTCCCCTCCTTCTCCTCCTCTTCTTCTTTTCCTCAGACTACTTTAATACAAACAAGAGTATCCCACCAGGGTGGGAGATGGGCCGAAGCAGCAGGTACTGCAATAGCTGCACAACCCTCAAACGAGCAGGCGCAAGCGCCTAGCGTCGTTCACCGTTCAAAAATCCGTTTAATCGAAGAGCAGTTCAATGAACTGCGTCCCAGGGATTAAACTGAGAAGAACAGATACTACACTTGATCTTAGCTCTTGAGAGCCGAGAAGCGATACCTCTAAATCTTCCCGGACTCTTTTTATTCTTCTCAAAATCCTCCTCGACCTCCAAACGTTCCTATATCGCCCGCCACAAGACGCCAAACTGACGAACTCAACCAGCCAGCAGACAGACGACAATCTTCTGGCCGCCGCCCAGTCACATGATTTGCTGCTTGATGGTTATTGGACCGTGACAGTGGAGATATTTTGTGTCTATCCCGTGGAGGCCATTTCTTGCATTTTTCAGCTTTTTGCTATCAAACTGGGAAATACCCTAAAACGATCGCTTTCATTAGTACTCACAACAAATGTAGTAACAGCAGCAGCAGCACAGTTGACTTGAAGAAACTTTCACAAGATAAATCGGGGATTTATCCATTTTATCAAACCATTCCTGCTGTCACACAGGGCCGACAGTCAATTTCTCATTTTACCCGTGACGCAGGTGTACAACATTTATCCCATAGACATTAATCGATCGTTTGACATCGATCAATCCATCCGCCCATCGTCTTCTTTTTTTTTTTTTTTTTTTTCCCCTCCTTCTCCTCCTCTTCTTCTTTTCCTCAGACTACTTTAATACAAACAAGAGTATCCCACCAGGGTGGGAGATGGGCCGAAGCAGCAGGTACTGCAATAGCTGCACAACCCTCAAACGAGCAGGCGCAAGCGCCTAGCGTCGTTCACCGTTCAAAAATCCGTTTAATCGAAGAGCAGTTCAATGAACTGCGTCCCAGGGATTAAACTGAGAAGAACAGATACTACACTTGATCTTAGCTCTTGAGAGCCGAGAAGCGATACCTCTAAATCTTCCCGGACTCTTTTTATTCTTCTCAAAATCCTCCTCGACCTCCAAACGTTCCTATATCGCCCGCCACAAGACGCCAAACTGACGAACTCAACCAGCCAGCAGACAGACGACAATCTTCTGGCCGCCGCCCAGTCACATGATTTGCTGCTTGATGGTTATTGGACCGTGACAGTGGAGATATTTTGTGTCTATCCCGTGGAGGCCATTTCTTGCATTTTTCAGCTTTTTGCTATCAAACTGGGAAATACCCTAAAACGATCGCTTTCATTAGTACTCACAACAAATGTAGTAACAGCAGCAGCAGCACAGTTGACTTGAAGAAACTTTCACAAGATAAATCGGGGATTTATCCATTTTATCAAACCATTCCTGCTGTCACACAGGGCCGACAGTCAATTTCTCATTTTACCCGTGACGCAGGTGTACAACATTTATCCCATAGACATTAATCGATCGTTTGACATCGATCAATCCATCCGCCCATCGTCTTCTTTTTTTTTTTTTTTTTTTTCCCCTCCTTCTCCTCCTCTTCTTCTTTTCCTCAGACTACTTTAATACAAACAAGAGTATCCCACCAGGGTGGGAGATGGGCCGAAGCAGCAGGTACTGCAATAGCTGCACAACCCTCAAACGAGCAGGCGCAAGCGCCTAGCGTCGTTCACCGTTCAAAAATCCGTTTAATCGAAGAGCAGTTCAATGAACTGCGTCCCAGGGATTAAACTGAGAAGAACAGATACTACACTTGATCTTAGCTCTTGAGAGCCGAGAAGCGATACCTCTAAATCTTCCCGGACTCTTTTTATTCTTCTCAAAATCCTCCTCGACCTCCAAACGTTCCTATATCGCCCGCCACAAGACGCCAAACTGACGAACTCAACCAGCCAGCAGACAGACGACAATCTTCTGGCCGCCGCCCAGTCACATGATTTGCTGCTTGATGGTTATTGGACCGTGACAGTGGAGATATTTTGTGTCTATCCCGTGGAGGCCATTTCTTGCATTTTTCAGCTTTTTGCTATCAAACTGGGAAATACCCTAAAACGATCGCTTTCATTAGTACTCACAACAAATGTAGTAACAGCAGCAGCAGCACAGTTGACTTGAAGAAACTTTCACAAGATAAATCGGGGATTTATCCATTTTATCAAACCATTCCTGCTGTCACACAGGGCCGACAGTCAATTTCTCATTTTACCCGTGACGCAGGTGTACAACATTTATCCCATAGACATTAATCGATCGTTTGACATCGATCAATCCATCCGCCCATCGTCTTCTTTTTTTTTTTTTTTTTTTTCCCCTCCTTCTCCTCCTCTTCTTCTTTTCCTCAGACTACTTTAATACAAACAAGAGTATCCCACCAGGGTGGGAGATGGGCCGAAGCAGCAGGTACTGCAATAGCTGCACAACCCTCAAACGAGCAGGCGCAAGCGCCTAGCGTCGTTCACCGTTCAAAAATCCGTTTAATCGAAGAGCAGTTCAATGAACTGCGTCCCAGGGATTAAACTGAGAAGAACAGATACTACACTTGATCTTAGCTCTTGAGAGCCGAGAAGCGATACCTCTAAATCTTCCCGGACTCTTTTTATTCTTCTCAAAATCCTCCTCGACCTCCAAACGTTCCTATATCGCCCGCCACAAGACGCCAAACTGACGAACTCAACCAGCC
Organism: Clavelina lepadiformis; assembly: GCF_947623445.1. Lineage (NCBI taxonomy): Eukaryota > Metazoa > Chordata > Ascidiacea > Aplousobranchia > Clavelinidae > Clavelina > Clavelina lepadiformis. The sequence continues at coordinate 17,220,577 of NC_135243.1, read as the reverse complement.
AGCAGACAGACGACAATCTTCTGGCCGCCGCCCAGTCACATGATTTGCTGCTTGATGGTTATTGGACCGTGACAGTGGAGATATTTTGTGTCTATCCCGTGGAGGCCATTTCTTGCATTTTTCAGCTTTTTGCTATCAAACTGGGAAATACCCTAAAACGATCGCTTTCATTAGTACTCACAACAAATGTAGTAACAGCAGCAGCAGCACAGTTGACTTGAAGAAACTTTCACAAGATAAATCGGGGATTTATCCATTTTATCAAACCATTCCTGCTGTCACACAGGGCCGACAGTCAATTTCTCATTTTACCCGTGACGCAGGTGTACAACATTTATCCCATAGACATTAATCGATCGTTTGACATCGATCAATCCATCCGCCCATCGTCTTCTTTTTTTTTTTTTTTTTTTTCCCCTCCTTCTCCTCCTCTTCTTCTTTTCCTCAGACTACTTTAATACAAACAAGAGTATCCCACCAGGGTGGGAGATGGGCCGAAGCAGCAGGTACTGCAATAGCTGCACAACCCTCAAACGAGCAGGCGCAAGCGCCTAGCGTCGTTCACCGTTCAAAAATCCGTTTAATCGAAGAGCAGTTCAATGAACTGCGTCCCAGGGATTAAACTGAGAAGAACAGATACTACACTTGATCTTAGCTCTTGAGAGCCGAGAAGCGATACCTCTAAATCTTCCCGGACTCTTTTTATTCTTCTCAAAATCCTCCTCGACCTCCAAACGTTCCTATATCGCCCGCCACAAGACGCCAAACTGACGAACTCAACCAGCCAGCAGACAGACGACAATCTTCTGGCCGCCGCCCAGTCACATGATTTGCTGCTTGATGGTTATTGGACCGTGACAGTGGAGATATTTTGTGTCTATCCCGTGGAGGCCATTTCTTGCATTTTTCAGCTTTTTGCTATCAAACTGGGAAATACCCTAAAACGATCGCTTTCATTAGTACTCACAACAAATGTAGTAACAGCAGCAGCAGCACAGTTGACTTGAAGAAACTTTCACAAGATAAATCGGGGATTTATCCATTTTATCAAACCATTCCTGCTGTCACACAGGGCCGACAGTCAATTTCTCATTTTACCCGTGACGCAGGTGTACAACATTTATCCCATAGACATTAATCGATCGTTTGACATCGATCAATCCATCCGCCCATCGTCTTCTTTTTTTTTTTTTTTTTTTTCCCCTCCTTCTCCTCCTCTTCTTCTTTTCCTCAGACTACTTTAATACAAACAAGAGTATCCCACCAGGGTGGGAGATGGGCCGAAGCAGCAGGTACTGCAATAGCTGCACAACCCTCAAACGAGCAGGCGCAAGCGCCTAGCGTCGTTCACCGTTCAAAAATCCGTTTAATCGAAGAGCAGTTCAATGAACTGCGTCCCAGGGATTAAACTGAGAAGAACAGATACTACACTTGATCTTAGCTCTTGAGAGCCGAGAAGCGATACCTCTAAATCTTCCCGGACTCTTTTTATTCTTCTCAAAATCCTCCTCGACCTCCAAACGTTCCTATATCGCCCGCCACAAGACGCCAAACTGACGAACTCAACCAGCCAGCAGACAGACGACAATCTTCTGGCCGCCGCCCAGTCACATGATTTGCTGCTTGATGGTTATTGGACCGTGACAGTGGAGATATTTTGTGTCTATCCCGTGGAGGCCATTTCTTGCATTTTTCAGCTTTTTGCTATCAAACTGGGAAATACCCTAAAACGATCGCTTTCATTAGTACTCACAACAAATGTAGTAACAGCAGCAGCAGCACAGTTGACTTGAAGAAACTTTCACAAGATAAATCGGGGATTTATCCATTTTATCAAACCATTCCTGCTGTCACACAGGGCCGACAGTCAATTTCTCATTTTACCCGTGACGCAGGTGTACAACATTTATCCCATAGACATTAATCGATCGTTTGACATCGATCAATCCATCCGCCCATCGTCTTCTTTTTTTTTTTTTTTTTTTTCCCCTCCTTCTCCTCCTCTTCTTCTTTTCCTCAGACTACTTTAATACAAACAAGAGTATCCCACCAGGGTGGGAGATGGGCCGAAGCAGCAGGTACTGCAATAGCTGCACAACCCTCAAACGAGCAGGCGCAAGCGCCTAGCGTCGTTCACCGTTCAAAAATCCGTTTAATCGAAGAGCAGTTCAATGAACTGCGTCCCAGGGATTAAACTGAGAAGAACAGATACTACACTTGATCTTAGCTCTTGAGAGCCGAGAAGCGATACCTCTAAATCTTCCCGGACTCTTTTTATTCTTCTCAAAATCCTCCTCGACCTCCAAACGTTCCTATATCGCCCGCCACAAGACGCCAAACTGACGAACTCAACCAGCCAGCAGACAGACGACAATCTTCTGGCCGCCGCCCAGTCACATGATTTGCTGCTTGATGGTTATTGGACCGTGACAGTGGAGATATTTTGTGTCTATCCCGTGGAGGCCATTTCTTGCATTTTTCAGCTTTTTGCTATCAAACTGGGAAATACCCTAAAACGATCGCTTTCATTAGTACTCACAACAAATGTAGTAACAGCAGCAGCAGCACAGTTGACTTGAAGAAACTTTCACAAGATAAATCGGGGATTTATCCATTTTATCAAACCATTCCTGCTGTCACACAGGGCCGACAGTCAATTTCTCATTTTACCCGTGACGCAGGTGTACAACATTTATCCCATAGACATTAATCGATCGTTTGACATCGATCAATCCATCCGCCCATCGTCTTCTTTTTTTTTTTTTTTTTTTTCCCCTCCTTCTCCTCCTCTTCTTCTTTTCCTCAGACTACTTTAATACAAACAAGAGTATCCCACCAGGGTGGGAGATGGGCCGAAGCAGCAGGTACTGCAATAGCTGCACAACCCTCAAACGAGCAGGCGCAAGCGCCTAGCGTCGTTCACCGTTCAAAAATCCGTTTAATCGAAGAGCAGTTCAATGAACTGCGTCCCAGGGATTAAACTGAGAAGAACAGATACTACACTTGATCTTAGCTCTTGAGAGCCGAGAAGCGATACCTCTAAATCTTCCCGGACTCTTTTTATTCTTCTCAAAATCCTCCTCGACCTCCAAACGTTCCTATATCGCCCGCCACAAGACGCCAAACTGACGAACTCAACCAGCCAGCAGACAGACGACAATCTTCTGGCCGCCGCCCAGTCACATGATTTGCTGCTTGATGGTTATTGGACCGTGACAGTGGAGATATTTTGTGTCTATCCCGTGGAGGCCATTTCTTGCATTTTTCAGCTTTTTGCTATCAAACTGGGAAATACCCTAAAACGATCGCTTTCATTAGTACTCACAACAAATGTAGTAACAGCAGCAGCAGCACAGTTGACTTGAAGAAACTTTCACAAGATAAATCGGGGATTTATCCATTTTATCAAACCATTCCTGCTGTCACACAGGGCCGACAGTCAATTTCTCATTTTACCCGTGACGCAGGTGTACAACATTTATCCCATAGACATTAATCGATCGTTTGACATCGATCAATCCATCCGCCCATCGTCTTCTTTTTTTTTTTTTTTTTTTTCCCCTCCTTCTCCTCCTCTTCTTCTTTTCCTCAGACTACTTTAATACAAACAAGAGTATCCCACCAGGGTGGGAGATGGGCCGAAGCAGCAGGTACTGCAATAGCTGCACAACCCTCAAACGAGCAGGCGCAAGCGCCTAGCGTCGTTCACCGTTCAAAAATCCGTTTAATCGAAGAGCAGTTCAATGAACTGCGTCCCAGGGATTAAACTGAGAAGAACAGATACTACACTTGATCTTAGCTCTTGAGAGCCGAGAAGCGATACCTCTAAATCTTCCCGGACTCTTTTTATTCTTCTCAAAATCCTCCTCGACCTCCAAACGTTCCTATATCGCCCGCCACAAGACGCCAAACTGACGAACTCAACCAGCCAGCAGACAGACGACAATCTTCTGGCCGCCGCCCAGTCACATGATTTGCTGCTTGATGGTTATTGGACCGTGACAGTGGAGATATTTTGTGTCTATCCCGTGGAGGCCATTTCTTGCATTTTTCAGCTTTTTGCTATCAAACTGGGAAATACCCTAAAACGATCGCTTTCATTAGTACTCACAACAAATGTAGTAACAGCAGCAGCAGCACAGTTGACTTGAAGAAACTTTCACAAGATAAATCGGGGATTTATCCATTTTATCAAACCATTCCTGCTGTCACACAGGGCCGACAGTCAATTTCTCATTTTACCCGTGACGCAGGTGTACAACATTTATCCCATAGACATTAATCGATCGTTTGACATCGATCAATCCATCCGCCCATCGTCTTCTTTTTTTTTTTTTTTTTTTTCCCCTCCTTCTCCTCCTCTTCTTCTTTTCCTCAGACTACTTTAATACAAACAAGAGTATCCCACCAGGGTGGGAGATGGGCCGAAGCAGCAGGTACTGCAATAGCTGCACAACCCTCAAACGAGCAGGCGCAAGCGCCTAGCGTCGTTCACCGTTCAAAAATCCGTTTAATCGAAGAGCAGTTCAATGAACTGCGTCCCAGGGATTAAACTGAGAAGAACAGATACTACACTTGATCTTAGCTCTTGAGAGCCGAGAAGCGATACCTCTAAATCTTCCCGGACTCTTTTTATTCTTCTCAAAATCCTCCTCGACCTCCAAACGTTCCTATATCGCCCGCCACAAGACGCCAAACTGACGAACTCAACCAGCCAGCAGACAGACGACAATCTTCTGGCCGCCGCCCAGTCACATGATTTGCTGCTTGATGGTTATTGGACCGTGACAGTGGAGATATTTTGTGTCTATCCCGTGGAGGCCATTTCTTGCATTTTTCAGCTTTTTGCTATCAAACTGGGAAATACCCTAAAACGATCGCTTTCATTAGTACTCACAACAAATGTAGTAACAGCAGCAGCAGCACAGTTGACTTGAAGAAACTTTCACAAGATAAATCGGGGATTTATCCATTTTATCAAACCATTCCTGCTGTCACACAGGGCCGACAGTCAATTTCTCATTTTACCCGTGACGCAGGTGTACAACATTTATCCCATAGACATTAATCGATCGTTTGACATCGATCAATCCATCCGCCCATCGTCTTCTTTTTTTTTTTTTTTTTTTTCCCCTCCTTCTCCTCCTCTTCTTCTTTTCCTCAGACTACTTTAATACAAACAAGAGTATCCCACCAGGGTGGGAGATGGGCCGAAGCAGCAGGTACTGCAATAGCTGCACAACCCTCAAACGAGCAGGCGCAAGCGCCTAGCGTCGTTCACCGTTCAAAAATCCGTTTAATCGAAGAGCAGTTCAATGAACTGCGTCCCAGGGATTAAACTGAGAAGAACAGATACTACACTTGATCTTAGCTCTTGAGAGCCGAGAAGCGATACCTCTAAATCTTCCCGGACTCTTTTTATTCTTCTCAAAATCCTCCTCGACCTCCAAACGTTCCTATATCGCCCGCCACAAGACGCCAAACTGACGAACTCAACCAGCCAGCAGACAGACGACAATCTTCTGGCCGCCGCCCAGTCACATGATTTGCTGCTTGATGGTTATTGGACCGTGACAGTGGAGATATTTTGTGTCTATCCCGTGGAGGCCATTTCTTGCATTTTTCAGCTTTTTGCTATCAAACTGGGAAATACCCTAAAACGATCGCTTTCATTAGTACTCACAACAAATGTAGTAACAGCAGCAGCAGCACAGTTGACTTGAAGAAACTTTCACAAGATAAATCGGGGATTTATCCATTTTATCAAACCATTCCTGCTGTCACACAGGGCCGACAGTCAATTTCTCATTTTACCCGTGACGCAGGTGTACAACATTTATCCCATAGACATTAATCGATCGTTTGACATCGATCAATCCATCCGCCCATCGTCTTCTTTTTTTTTTTTTTTTTTTTCCCCTCCTTCTCCTCCTCTTCTTCTTTTCCTCAGACTACTTTAATACAAACAAGAGTATCCCACCAGGGTGGGAGATGGGCCGAAGCAGCAGGTACTGCAATAGCTGCACAACCCTCAAACGAGCAGGCGCAAGCGCCTAGCGTCGTTCACCGTTCAAAAATCCGTTTAATCGAAGAGCAGTTCAATGAACTGCGTCCCAGGGATTAAACTGAGAAGAACAGATACTACACTTGATCTTAGCTCTTGAGAGCCGAGAAGCGATACCTCTAAATCTTCCCGGACTCTTTTTATTCTTCTCAAAATCCTCCTCGACCTCCAAACGTTCCTATATCGCCCGCCACAAGACGCCAAACTGACGAACTCAACCAGCCAGCAGACAGACGACAATCTTCTGGCCGCCGCCCAGTCACATGATTTGCTGCTTGATGGTTATTGGACCGTGACAGTGGAGATATTTTGTGTCTATCCCGTGGAGGCCATTTCTTGCATTTTTCAGCTTTTTGCTATCAAACTGGGAAATACCCTAAAACGATCGCTTTCATTAGTACTCACAACAAATGTAGTAACAGCAGCAGCAGCACAGTTGACTTGAAGAAACTTTCACAAGATAAATCGGGGATTTATCCATTTTATCAAACCATTCCTGCTGTCACACAGGGCCGACAGTCAATTTCTCATTTTACCCGTGACGCAGGTGTACAACATTTATCCCATAGACATTAATCGATCGTTTGACATCGATCAATCCATCCGCCCATCGTCTTCTTTTTTTTTTTTTTTTTTTTCCCCTCCTTCTCCTCCTCTTCTTCTTTTCCTCAGACTACTTTAATACAAACAAGAGTATCCCACCAGGGTGGGAGATGGGCCGAAGCAGCAGGTACTGCAATAGCTGCACAACCCTCAAACGAGCAGGCGCAAGCGCCTAGCGTCGTTCACCGTTCAAAAATCCGTTTAATCGAAGAGCAGTTCAATGAACTGCGTCCCAGGGATTAAACTGAGAAGAACAGATACTACACTTTTTTTTTTTTTTCTTTTATTTCAACGATATTAAAATTCCAAATAAGAAGAAAGAAATACAAGTAGTTTCGATCGATGATGTAGAACATATGTCCATGCGTTATAGTAATAATGGGGCAATCACATATTCGATAATACAGTTTTATCCAATTGAATAATACAAAATCAGAATAGTTATTTTTAATTGTATGATATACACAGAAAATGTATGAATTAATAAGAGATCAGATTAGGGGAATTTCAAAAAAGCCGGTACAATTTTGAGAATCCAGTTTCCACAGAAAATAAAATGTATACATATGAGTAATACATATAAAGGTGAGTAAAATTCGAAATTTATCAATTTTCAAGTAAGGTTGGGACAGTGGGGAGTTAATTTATCGATAAGTTTCGTTTTAAAGAAATAAAACGCAATAAAATTGGACAAAGTTATTTCGAATTATATGAATTTTCCAAGAGTTTATGAAGTATGTCAAAATAGCCGGTACAGTAGTTTTAGGCAGGTTAGCATATATATATATATATATTGACACATACAATTATGAATAAAAAACAGATATTTTAGTAGTTTACCACGGTGGGGTTAAATGTTTCATGTTAATGAACATGTTTGATAAGATAAAACAAATTTTTTGACCAGTTTTTCCCAGGATGTAGGTTGTGGTAGAGGATTATGATATTGGTGTAGGCCAAGCATAGTGATGTTTCACACATACAATTTGGATTAAAAAAAACAGATATATGAGTAGTTTACCATGATGGGGTTGCATGTTTCATGTTCAAGAACATGTTTGATAAGATGAACAGGAGTTGTTGACCAGTTTTTTCCAGGTAATAGGTTGTGGTAGATGATTTTGATATTGATGGATTTCAAGCGTGGTGTTGTTTCAGCAAAGTGGATAAAAACATCAATGGAGATGGATATTTTCATCATGGATTATTTCAGGATATGCAGAGCAATGTTGAATTGTTGTAAAATCCATAAAGATGATTGAGAAGTTGTTGAACAGGATGATTTCCAGGTTTCAGGTATTGACAATAAGTATTGTATAAATTTAAGTTTCATCATTTTGATGAAGGTAGAAATAAAAAAACAGGGGTTATGTAGTTATGGTACATAATTGAGTATATAGGGTGCATTGTTAATAAGGTAGGATATATAGTAACATAAACTGATATAAAAACAGATGATAAATCATTAAAGTTAGTGTAGAGATAAGGTATCGTAACACAAAAACATGGCGATATGTGTGGGTCGTTACAAGTAAAGTGAGAAACAGATTAAATTTGGTGAGCCGGTGAGTGACATAGTAACAGTTAAGCTATATTAGAAACATTCATAGTAGTTAAGGTTAAATGGATGAGAAAAATTAAAAAACAATAGTACAATCTTCTGGTGTAGACTTGTGGCTTCATCTTTTCATTCGTAGATCATTTTGAATTTTGTTCTGGTTTTCCAAAGGATGTTATTGATAGTGAGGGTTTTGTCTGTGCAGTAGGAGTTTTTTTCATCAAGTGATTCTTTGTATGAGATAAGATTTGACTTAAAGATGTTGAGATATTGTAGAATTTTGACTTTTTCAGCAGTTGGTCGTTGGAATTTGTTGTAAAATAATAACTCTCTGTCAAAGGTGATATTCGTCGAGAACCAATGTAGAATGTCGGATTTAATTTGCCTGAGGATTTCTTGAATTATTGGACAGTCCAGTATTAGGTGGTTAATGTCGTCATGAATTGATTTACAGAATTTGCAGTTGGTTATTCTAATCTGTTGTTGGGGGGTAGTGAAGAGTCTTTGTTTTTTATAAAAGGAGCCCCATAGGAAGCCTTGATGGGCAATCAAATAAGAATGACTTCTTATTTTGAGAGAGGGTGACCATCCAGTCATATTTTTTAAAGTGGTGAGATTCCAAGAAATCATCTGTTGTTTGTGATTGTGGATAAGTGACGGAGTAGAGTGTTTGTTTAGATATAGACGGTATAGGCTCCCTTGAGTTTGTTCTGCCAGAAGAAAATCCTTGTTGTTGATGCTGAGTAGGTCATAAATTTTCAGAGTCTTTTCCCAGGTGCGATTTGGGGTGGGCCGGTATCTAATTGAATTTGAGTACAGGTTTGGTGCTATTTTCATTAATTTTGTTCCAATGTTGTATTTGGCCCAACATGCGAAGAAACTATTTTCGGTGTTTTCCAATAATATTCTTTTCATTTTATAGAGAAAAGTGGAGTGTATTCGGGATGTAACATGGAGAATTTGGAGACCTCCTTCATTGAAGGGGGCGATGAGTTTTTTTCTTGCCAAGGGTTCCAATTTTCTGGGATACCAGAGAAACTTGAAGATGAGGTTGGTGAGTTGGTTGCAAATTTTTATTGGCGGTAGGAAAAGGGTCGCGGTTCTGATAATGTGGGGTAGAAACAGGGCGTTTATTAAATACTTTCTTCCCAGAATGGACAAACGTCTCATTTTGTGCAGATTGTTGAGTTTTTTTATTGTAAGTAGTGCTTTTTCCCAGTTTACGGTAGCATCGTCATCGGAGTGTGAGAAAGTCGTTCCAAGTATTTTCATGTTAGTGGTGATCGGGATATTGGGAAAATGCTGATTTATCTGGTTTTGTAGAAGAGGAGTTGAGACGAAAAATGCAGATTTAGCTTCATTTAATTTGAGTCCGGAAAATTTGCTGAATTCATTTATGATTAGGAGAGCGTTGGATATGGTTGGTATGTCCTTAGCCAGGAGAATGGTGTCGTCGGCGTACTGCTGCAGACTGAGGGAAGTAGATCTGATATTCGGGCAATTGAGGTGAGAGCTATTTGAGATTTTGTGTGCTAAAACGTTTGTTACTATGGTAAAAATAAGCATACTCAGGGGGCATCCCTGTCGGACGCCGCAGGAGATTGGTATCTCTTGAGAAAGGCCTTGAGTAGTTTGGATGAAAGCAAGCGGCTGGTCATAAATTATTTTAATCCAGTTGACTATGGTGCTAGGTAAATTCAATTTATTGAGAAGTCGAATAATAAAGTTGTGATTCACTTTATCGAAGGCTTTGGTGAAATCTAGTTTTAAAATTGCCAGTCCGTCTTGATTGTCATTTTCTTGTTGCAGGGCCGCCTGGATGTTGAGAAGGATGGTTTCCAGGGATCTGCCAGGAATTCCGCATTGCTGAGAGGAGGAAATGAGGTGGGTGACGATTGGTGTTATTCTATTTTTGAGAATGATGCTGAGGATTTTATAGTCCATATTTAAGATCGAAATAGGTCTCCAATTTTTAATTAAAAGGTTATTGCCTGATTTTGGGATAAGTCTAATGAATGCAGATCTCTGAGAGTGGGTGAGCTGGGATTGGAAATAACAATTGTTGAAGATTTCTTGGAGCAGTGGCGAAAGCAGGTGTGAGAATCTCTGATAAAAACTGGCTGTGAGACCGTCCAGACCAGGTGCGGAATGTTTATTAAGTTGTTGTATAGCTGCTTTTATTTCAGCTATGTCGATGAAGGGCGAGAGATCATTGTGAGGATTGGATTCAATTGAGGGAAGGTTGTTCAGGTATTGAGAAAGTTCTTCATCTGTTTTACTTATTTCGGTGGGTTCGGTTTTCCAGAGTTGGGAATAGAATTGGTGAATGGTTTGCTGAATGGTGATGGGGTTATTTGTTATTGTGCTGTCATTTTCTTCATCCAGCTGCAATTTGTTTATGTTGAGTTTTTTTTGGTGTTTACCTTCGAATACTTTAAATATTCTTGAAGGATCTTCTTTGTCCGTGACTGTTTTCATTCTTGATCGTATTCTTTCACCTTGTTGCTGTTGCTCTTGAATGTTTTGAATTTTCTTTTTTAAACTTAGAATTTCCAGATTTTTGTCCGGGGTGAGGTGTTCATTGAGTGATTCTAATTGGTACTGATAGTTTTTTAATAGATTTTGGGTTTTGCGCTTTTTCTTACTTGCTAAAAGAATAATAGATCTTCTGAGGCTTGTTTTGAATAGTTCCCACCATTTTAGTGGATCGAGAGAGCGGAGGGGCTTTTTGGCGAGGCTTCGTATAGTATCGTCAATTTGATTGCCAAATTGTGTGTCTTGAAGAAGGGAGTCGTTGAGTTTCCAGTATGTCCTGCCGTGCTGATGATCGGGTCGTGGAAGAGTTGTCTGAAGAGATATTAAATTGCCGAATGAATGGTCGGAGAAGTGTGCAGTTGAAATGTAAGTGGATTTTGTTATTTTGGCTGTCAGGGCACTGTTGGAGTATATTCTATCAATTCTTGTACTGGCTTTAGCTGTGATGTAAGAGAAGCTTCTTTGGTTTGGATGCAGATAGCGGAAGGCGTCGTTAAGGTCAAACAATTTGAGATATTCTATCATTTTTTTATGGTCATTTCTGATGTGAATTTTATTGACTGAATCTTTGATGTCTAGAACTAGATTGAAGTCTCCCAGCCATAAAGTGTCGTCACGTGGAGTGGTGGTGAGGTGTTGATAAATATGTTCAAGTTGAAGAATTCTTGCAGAGGATGAGGAGGAGGAGGTTCCGGAGGTTAGGTATGAGTTTATAATGATGACCGTTCTATTGTTGATGATTAGTTTTATAAGATGCGATCGATGTTCGGTGATGATGGTGTGATCTTTAACAAAAGGTAGGATATGGTTCGATATGATGAGAGCTGTTCCGGATTTGAAATATTTGTCCTTGGAGTTGGTATCTGGTGCGTTGGTGAAGGATGTCAAATTGTTTTCTTTTTGCCAGTGGAGAAGTTGTTTCGGGTTGATTCTATGGGCTTCTTGGATTGCCAAAATGTCAATTTTATGATCACGCATAAAGGAGGGGATATGTCGGAGAGATCTGGTGAGGCCGTTGCAGTTTATGGTAGCTATAATTAAGGATTTGTTTATTTTTTTATCAGTCTCCATTGGGTTTCGTATGGTATAGCTTGTTTTGGTCAGAGCGTTTAATGGCGTTTTCCTTTTGGTTTATTGGCTTGCTTGTTTTTTGCGTTATTTTTTTTTGAGGTTGCAGGAGGAGGAGTAGTGAAGCAAAGCTTTTGTTCGAGTCCTTTCAGTCGCTTTTCTGCATCGGATGCGTCCAGTGACGAGACGGTCACGAAGTCAGAAGAGCCGCAGGATTCCTCTGAGGTTGACGGGACTTGGGAATCTGAGACAACAATGGGCGTGGGGACTTGATCTTTGTCAGCTGAGGAGTCTGTCTTGGTCTGCCTCGAAGAGGGGGCATCAGATTCCTCAATCGTTGGAGGGTCTTCAGGAGGGCTGAGATGCTCAGTCGGAGTGGTGGATGGTAGCGCGGTTTCATTTAGAGTTGGTTTTTGACGACCCCACGTTGAGTTTGCAGGGAGGGCAGATTTGTTGTTGGAAGAAGGTGGGTTTTTATTTTTTCTTTTATTACAATTCTGTATGAGGTGGCCAAAGTTCCTACAGTAGGCGCATTTACGGATCGGAGCTCCCGGTAGGGATACTGAAACCGGTTGACAATTGATGATGATTTGTTTAGGGAGGATGTCCTCATTGAGTTTGTCAATCTGGAGATGCAGGTATTCGTTATGGAATTGGGGAAATTCTTTATGGGAGCCGAACTTGAAACGTCGCAGAACGCCCCAGTGTTGGGAACGTACCAGATGTTCAATCTCCTGATCAGGGATGTCCAGCGGGACTGGGTAGAGGGTGATAGTAGCTGGTGGGGGAACTGGTTCATCAACCCACATGTGAATCGGTGTACCATTTTTAGGCACAATTGGTTGCCTTTGCGAATAAGTATTTATCATTTTCTTGATGGCGCGTTTAGAGGCGTCATCAGCTTTGAATGTAATAGCAAAAATTTTTTCTTTGTGATCGGATTGTGTCATACCGAATATGTTGTTTGAGATTGAATGAAATGGTCCTTCATCAATAAAAAATTCCATGAATGAGGAGATGTCAAAATTTTCTGAAATTTCGTTGGTGTCGAAGTGACACAGTAAGGTTCGTGTTTGTTTAAAAAACACCATTGTAATTACGAGGACGTATTAGTAACACGTCAAGGTGGGGAGAACAGAGTAAAACGGTAATAAAGAGGACCCCGACACAAGTTTAGAAAAATAAAAGCCGGTTACCATAGAATATAATGGGGGAATCCCAATTCGGGTGAGAACGCGTGGTTGGCTGAAAATAGCCTAGAAATGCGCTAAAAATAGTCAAAAACACAATAAAACAACAATATTCAGTACTTTTGACCACGGAATTAAGTTCCGTGACCTAAAAACTATAAAAAATAATAAAAAGTAGCGCTGAAAAGCGCTGTTTACGAGCGTAAATAGGGTTGCCACTCGGGCTTAGCCTACTGAGCATGAAAATTCAGACAAATACGATTATCAGCGGTTATATTAAAAAGTAAGCAAAGTGTAAGTGTAAAAGTTATAGATAACTACTTTATAAACAATTTGAAACACTCACCGACCCTTTAAACCGGCTAAAACCGGAGTAAATGCCAAAACAAGATCAAGGACCTGCGGAGCTCAAAAAATGCGTCCGAACCCGTCAGATACTACACTTGATCTTAGCTCTTGAGAGCCGAGAAGCGATACCTCTAAATCTTCCCGGACTCTTTTTATTCTTCTCAAAATCCTCCTCGACCTCCAAACGTTCCTATATCGCCCGCCACAAGACGCCAAACTGACGAACTCAACCAGCCAGCAGACAGACGACAATCTTCTGGCCGCCGCCCAGTCACATGATTTGCTGCTTGATGGTTATTGGACCGTGACAGTGGAGATATTTTGTGTCTATCCCGTGGAGGCCATTTCTTGCATTTTTCAGCTTTTTGCTATCAAACTGGGAAATACCCTAAAACGATCGCTTTCATTAGTACTCACAACAAATGTAGTAACAGCAGCAGCAGCACAGTTGACTTGAAGAAACTTTCACAAGATAAATCGGGGATTTATCCATTTTATCAAACCATTCCTGCTGTCACACAGGGCCGACAGTCAATTTCTCATTTTACCCGTGACGCAGGTGTACAACATTTATCCCATAGACATTAATCGATCGTTTGACATCGATCAATCCATCCGCCCATCGTCTTCTTTTTTTTTTTTTTTTTTTTCCCCTCCTTCTCCTCCTCTTCTTCTTTTCCTCAGACTACTTTAATACAAACAAGAGTATCCCACCAGGGTGGGAGATGGGCCGAAGCAGCAGGTACTGCAATAGCTGCACAACCCTCAAACGAGCAGGCGCAAGCGCCTAGCGTCGTTCACCGTTCAAAAATCCGTTTAATCGAAGAGCAGTTCAATGAACTGCGTCCCAGGGATTAAACTGAGAAGAACAGATACTACACTTGATCTTAGCTCTTGAGAGCCGAGAAGCGATACCTCTAAATCTTCCCGGACTCTTTTTATTCTTCTCAAAATCCTCCTCGACCTCCAAACGTTCCTATATCGCCCGCCACAAGACGCCAAACTGACGAACTCAACCAGCCAGCAGACAGACGACAATCTTCTGGCCGCCGCCCAGTCACATGATTTGCTGCTTGATGGTTATTGGACCGTGACAGTGGAGATATTTTGTGTCTATCCCGTGGAGGCCATTTCTTGCATTTTTCAGCTTTTTGCTATCAAACTGGGAAATACCCTAAAACGATCGCTTTCATTAGTACTCACAACAAATGTAGTAACAGCAGCAGCAGCACAGTTGACTTGAAGAAACTTTCACAAGATAAATCGGGGATTTATCCATTTTATCAAACCATTCCTGCTGTCACACAGGGCCGACAGTCAATTTCTCATTTTACCCGTGACGCAGGTGTACAACATTTATCCCATAGACATTAATCGATCGTTTGACATCGATCAATCCATCCGCCCATCGTCTTCTTTTTTTTTTTTTTTTTTTTCCCCTCCTTCTCCTCCTCTTCTTCTTTTCCTCAGACTACTTTAATACAAACAAGAGTATCCCACCAGGGTGGGAGATGGGCCGAAGCAGCAGGTACTGCAATAGCTGCACAACCCTCAAACGAGCAGGCGCAAGCGCCTAGCGTCGTTCACCGTTCAAAAATCCGTTTAATCGAAGAGCAGTTCAATGAACTGCGTCCCAGGGATTAAACTGAGAAGAACAGATACTACACTTGATCTTAGCTCTTGAGAGCCGAGAAGCGATACCTCTAAATCTTCCCGGACTCTTTTTATTCTTCTCAAAATCCTCCTCGACCTCCAAACGTTCCTATATCGCCCGCCACAAGACGCCAAACTGACGAACTCAACCAGCCAGCAGACAGACGACAATCTTCTGGCCGCCGCCCAGTCACATGATTTGCTGCTTGATGGTTATTGGACCGTGACAGTGGAGATATTTTGTGTCTATCCCGTGGAGGCCATTTCTTGCATTTTTCAGCTTTTTGCTATCAAACTGGGAAATACCCTAAAACGATCGCTTTCATTAGTACTCACAACAAATGTAGTAACAGCAGCAGCAGCACAGTTGACTTGAAGAAACTTTCACAAGATAAATCGGGGATTTATCCATTTTATCAAACCATTCCTGCTGTCACACAGGGCCGACAGTCAATTTCTCATTTTACCCGTGACGCAGGTGTACAACATTTATCCCATAGACATTAATCGATCGTTTGACATCGATCAATCCATCCGCCCATCGTCTTCTTTTTTTTTTTTTTTTTTTTCCCCTCCTTCTCCTCCTCTTCTTCTTTTCCTCAGACTACTTTAATACAAACAAGAGTATCCCACCAGGGTGGGAGATGGGCCGAAGCAGCAGGTACTGCAATAGCTGCACAACCCTCAAACGAGCAGGCGCAAGCGCCTAGCGTCGTTCACCGTTCAAAAATCCGTTTAATCGAAGAGCAGTTCAATGAACTGCGTCCCAGGGATTAAACTGAGAAGAACAGATACTACACTTTTTTTTTTTTTTTTTTTTTCATTGAGCAGTGATGAGGTCGGCGTTCGCCTTCCCCCCCCCTGCCAAGTGGAGGATTTGGGGTATAAGAGAGCTAGGGGTCTCCTCTGCCTATCTTCCGATAGACAAGGGATTTCCTAACCTTAATGACTTCTCGTTTGCTCACAAGTGTTACGAGCAGGGGCAAGCCGAAACCCCGGTGAAAGGTGGAAGGTGGTATGTTCGGGAAAGGGAACCAAACTCGGCGGCATCAACCGAGACCCTTTCTACATCAGTAAACTGATGGACCACTACACTTGATCTTAGCTCTTGAGAGCCGAGAAGCGATACCTCTAAATCTTCCCGGACTCTTTTTATTCTTCTCAAAATCCTCCTCGACCTCCAAACGTTCCTATATCGCCCGCCACAAGACGCCAAACTGACGAACTCAACCAGCCAGCAGACAGACGACAATCTTCTGGCCGCCGCCCAGTCACATGATTTGCTGCTTGATGGTTATTGGACCGTGACAGTGGAGATATTTTGTGTCTATCCCGTGGAGGCCATTTCTTGCATTTTTCAGCTTTTTGCTATCAAACTGGGAAATACCCTAAAACGATCGCTTTCATTAGTACTCACAACAAATGTAGTAACAGCAGCAGCAGCACAGTTGACTTGAAGAAACTTTCACAAGATAAATCGGGGATTTATCCATTTTATCAAACCATTCCTGCTGTCACACAGGGCCGACAGTCAATTTCTCATTTTACCCGTGACGCAGGTGTACAACATTTATCCCATAGACATTAATCGATCGTTTGACATCGATCAATCCATCCGCCCATCGTCTTCTTTTTTTTTTTTTTTTTTTTCCCCTCCTTCTCCTCCTCTTCTTCTTTTCCTCAGACTACTTTAATACAAACAAGAGTATCCCACCAGGGTGGGAGATGGGCCGAAGCAGCAGGTACTGCAATAGCTGCACAACCCTCAAACGAGCAGGCGCAAGCGCCTAGCGTCGTTCACCGTTCAAAAATCCGTTTAATCGAAGAGCAGTTCAATGAACTGCGTCCCAGGGATTAAACTGAGAAGAACAGATACTACACTTGATCTTAGCTCTTGAGAGCCGAGAAGCGATACCTCTAAATCTTCCCGGACTCTTTTTATTCTTCTCAAAATCCTCCTCGACCTCCAAACGTTCCTATATCGCCCGCCACAAGACGCCAAACTGACGAACTCAACCAGCCAGCAGACAGACGACAATCTTCTGGCCGCCGCCCAGTCACATGATTTGCTGCTTGATGGTTATTGGACCGTGACAGTGGAGATATTTTGTGTCTATCCCGTGGAGGCCATTTCTTGCATTTTTCAGCTTTTTGCTATCAAACTGGGAAATACCCTAAAACGATCGCTTTCATTAGTACTCACAACAAATGTAGTAACAGCAGCAGCAGCACAGTTGACTTGAAGAAACTTTCACAAGATAAATCGGGGATTTATCCATTTTATCAAACCATTCCTGCTGTCACACAGGGCCGACAGTCAATTTCTCATTTTACCCGTGACGCAGGTGTACAACATTTATCCCATAGACATTAATCGATCGTTTGACATCGATCAATCCATCCGCCCATCGTCTTCTTTTTTTTTTTTTTTTTTTTCCCCTCCTTCTCCTCCTCTTCTTCTTTTCCTCAGACTACTTTAATACAAACAAGAGTATCCCACCAGGGTGGGAGATGGGCCGAAGCAGCAGGTACTGCAATAGCTGCACAACCCTCAAACGAGCAGGCGCAAGCGCCTAGCGTCGTTCACCGTTCAAAAATCCGTTTAATCGAAGAGCAGTTCAATGAACTGCGTCCCAGGGATTAAACTGAGAAGAACAGATACTACACTTTTTTTTTTTTTTTTTTTTTTTTTTTTTTTTTTTTTTTTTGAGAGAAAAGAAAAAAGGAGGATTATGTACTTTTCTTTAGGAAGTTTAAGATAATTACTTGTATCGTTTATATTTATTTATTATTTTATCATATTTTTTTATTCTATTGGTACATCTTAAGGATGTATTTAGTATTATATATGTTAAATATAAGATATGATGCTATGATAGTTGTCTTAAGGTAAGGTATGGGTTTATTTATGCATATTCCATATTTTTCATTTTATATATATTGTGGTCTAGGTCTATGTATAGTTTATTTAGGTTAACTTTAGTATTATTTCCTGTTTATGACCAAGTAAGCCTATTATATCTGATAGTTATAGTATGTGATGCTGTAACAGACATCTTAGGGTAATTTATATATATATTCATTTATCATGTACAGTATTTTATTATATTATTGTATATATATTGTGGTTTAGTCTTATATATAGGTTATTTAGGTTAATTTCAGTATTATTCTTGTTTATGATCAACTAGGCCTATTTTATCTGCTAAGTATAGGATGTGATGCTGACAGGCATCTTAAGGTATATATATATTGTCGTTTGTTGGGTTCCGAGGATATATTATATATATATATGTTGCTTTCTAGGCCTATATATAGATTATTTAGGTTAAGTTCAGTATGGTCTAATATTCTCAAGTTCTATTTCTATAATTAGAGTAAACTGTCAGTCATCTGTCGTTGCTTTATTTATTTATTTCTCTTTGTTGGTGATCTAGGGATGATTTTATCCAAATCTTGGTTCCGTGAAGTTGATGGTTTCTTCTTTTCTTGGGATGTTGCTTGATTTTTGATGATTTTGAATTTGCATTTTATTTTCCATAATGTTTCCTGCATTTTTCTGTTAGTGTTGGTAATGTATTTATTGCTTTTGTCTTGATTTTCTTTCAGCTGGATGATTTCTTCTCTGTATATTGTTAATAGTTTCCTGATGATGTTGATTTTTGGCATGTCATTTGGAAGTAGGTTGTACATGATGGCTCGTTGTAGATTGGAAAGTTGGGTGTTGGTTTCTTCTTTGATTGTGTCGATAATGTACTTTCTAATAATATTTGTAGTTTTACATTGGAGTAAGACATGATTTATGGTGTCCCTTTCTGTTGAGCAGAGTTTACATTTTACTTTGCGAATTTCATTAGATTTTGTCTTGTATAATTTTTTCTTGTCGTAGAAGGATCCACAGATGAAGGCTTTGTGTGCTACTTTGTATGATAGTGATTGTTCTGCTAGGGTGAAGAAGTTGCAGTTTTTTATTTTTAAAAGAATATTTGTCCATGGAATTGGTTGATCTTGGTCATCTTTGATGTCAGATTGGGTGCATTTTTGTTCCAGAAGGGTACGGTACAATTCTTTTGATGTTGTCGCGTGCATCTTATAGGCTAGGAGGTTGTATTTTTGAAGGATGTCCCATCTTTTTTTCCATGTTTCATTTGGTTTGGGTCGATGCGGTATAGAATTGGAGTAGATGTTTGGATTGATTTGTTTTACGAGGGTTCCCATGTTGTACCTGGCCCATTGTATGAAAAAGGAGTTTTCATAATTATCTTCTTGTATTGTGGTTGTCATTGAGATTAAGTATGTTGTAGCACATTTCATTTCTATGTCTGGTATTTGAAGTCCTCCTTTGTTGTAGGGTGCAATAAGTTGTTTTCTTGCTTGAGGTTCTATGATTTGGGGATACCATAGAAATTTGAAGATTTTGTTTTCTATTTGATTTATAGTACTCTGTCTAGGGTAGAAGATGGCTGCAACTTGTAGTATATGTGGTAGGATGAGGGCATTGATGATATTTTTTCTTCCCAGTAATGATAATCTTCTGGATTTGTGTTGATTTATTATCTTCTCGATTTTGTTAAGGGTTTGATTCCAGTTGATGTTGGCGGTGTTTTCTGTCATCGAAAAAATGATTCCTAGGATTTTGCTTGTGTTTTCTTTGGTGCTATTTGGGATGATTTGTTTAATTTCATTATAGAGTGGGTCCGAGTTGCAGCAAATGATGGTTTTGTTTTGATTAATTTTTAGTCCTGATTGTCTTGAGAAATTTCGTAAGGTCTCGATTATTTCGTTCAGTGATTCTTTTTCTTGAATGAAGAATGTGATATCATCAGCATATTGTTGGACCGTCAGATGCTGATTTCCCACAGAGCATCCATGAATGTTGGGATTTTGGATGATTTTATATGTCAGGGTGTTAATAGCTATTATGAATAGCAGCATGCTTAAAGGGCATCCTTGTCTTACTCCTGATTGAACGTTGATTGGGTTGGTTAGGTTTTGACTTATGCGGATTCTTGCTTGAGGATTTTTGTACATGATTTTTATCCATTTGATGATCGTTTTTGGTATGTTCATACGTTTCAGTGTCATGATGATGAATTGATGGCTGAGGTTGTCGAATGCTTTTTTAAAGTCAAATTGTAGGATGGCCAATCTTGATTTTGTGTCCTGGGATTGTTCCATTGCTGCTTGTATATTGAGATGTATTTTTCTAATGTTTCTTCCAGGAAGTCCACATTGTTGGTGTTGAAGGATGTGGTCTTGAACGTACGGTATCAGTTTATTTTTTAGAATCATACTCAGAATTTTATAGTCTGTGTTTAATAATGCTATAGGCCTCCAGTTCTTTATTTCTTCTTTGTTTCCTTTTTTTGGTAGTAGTGTTATGATTGCCATATACTGTGATGGAGTTAGTATTCCTCTCAGATAGGTGTTGTTGTATATTTCTTGCAGTATTGGAAGCAGGATTTGTTGATGTGCTTTATAAAATTCTGTGGTTAGGCCGTCGGATCCGGGGGACTTGTTGTTGTGTAATTGCTCTATTGCTGTCTTGATTTCTTCTTTTGATACAAATGGTGTTGGTTCTTTTTCATTATCTGATGTTATAGGTGGTATTGTTGATAGATATTGTTGGCATTCTTCTTTTGATGGTTGTGTGTCTTGGTTCCATAGTTGATCGTAAAAATCATATGCAATTTGTTCAATTCCTTCTATTTGTGTGATTTTTGTTCCTTGTGCATTGATTAAGCATTGTATGTCTTTTTTCCCTTGTTTCTTGTTTTCGCTTCTGTAGAATAGTTTTGTTGGCTCTTCGGCATCATCAAATATTTTTGTTCTGGATCTTGTCATTGCTCCTTTGTCTCTTTGTACCTGTATTTTCTTTATAGATTCTTGTATTTTCATGAGTTCATTTTGGTCTGTAGGGTTCGTCGAGTTTTTGATAGTTTCTCTTCGATATTGATAGTATATCATTTTTTCCTTTTGTTGTTTGTGTATTTGTTTTGAGAGTTTTTGATAATGTTGTCTCAATTTTCTTTTTGTGTAGTCCCACCATTCTAGGGGGTCTGTTGTTCTTCTCGGGTTTTCGATAAAGTTTCTAATTACAGTATCAGTGCTTGTGTGTTCCATTTCCTGATTGAGAATAGATGAGTTTAGTTTCCATAAGTTTATTTGTCTTCTTCTTGGTGGGGTTGAGAATCTTAGTGCAATTAATGGTCCATATTTGTGATCGGAGAAGTGGTTATTCACATAAGTAGATTGGATGGTCTTGGTCTGTAGATCTTTTGGGATGTAAATTCGGTCTATTCTTGTAGCCGATTTTTTTGTAATATATGAGAAGACGTTCTTTTGGGGATGGAAGCATCGGTAGGAGTCGCATAGTTGAGTTTTGGTGATAAGATTTCTCAGTGTTTCTTGGTCTGGTCTTGCTTGGGTTGGATTTATTGTATCTTCAGAATCAATTATCATATTGAAGTCACCTGCCATGATGATTTCATTGGATGTATTCGTTTCTATGTGTTGTGCCAGTTGTAGGATTTGTTCTTTCCTGCAGAGTACGTTTTGATATGCTCCACCTGATTTCAAATATACATTTATGATTGAGATTTCCTTGTCTGCTATACTTATATTAAGTTGCTGGATTCTATTTTTGATGATAATGTGTTGGTCTTTAAGAAGAAGTCTTTCTCTATTTTTCCGAGTGATGATACAAGTACCATTTTTGAATTGTTTTGTCGTTGTTCTTTTTTCTTCTGTGTTTAGATATATTTCTAGGTTGAGGTTTTGTGTCCACATTCGGATGGTTTCCTTGTCGATGAGGTGGGTTTCTTGAAGGCAGAGGATGTCTATTTTATTGTTAACTATGTATTGTTCTATGTCTTGTAGGGAAGGCATGATGCTATTACAGTTTATTGATGCTATCGCTATGCTAATGCCCTCCATCGGAAAGATTTCTTCAGTTGCTTGTTGTTTGATGTTGATTTAGTGAGGGGATGTTGATTTGCTTCTTTGTTTTTTTGGTGTGGGAGTGTCACTGCCAGATGTGCCTCTCCCTCTTTTTTCTTGAACTTGAAATTTTTCAAATGTTTTAAGGGTGCTGGGGTTTGTTGAATTTAGTAATTGTTCAAGGTAACTCGCGCTTTCTTCTATAGACGTGGTGGTGTCTATGTCCGTGTCCATTATGCTGTTGTTTGGGGCGGTGTTTGTGTCGGATTGTACGTCGTCTTCTAGGGAGCTATCTGTTTCCATGTTTTTGTTGGTTTTGGAGCTGCATCCTTGCTCATCTGATTTTTGTTGAGGTTCTTGCTGCGGGGGGGTTTTGTGGAGTCTTGTTGTTTCGTCTTGTTGATTTGTGGAGTTTGTTTCTGATTTGTTTTGAGTGGTTTGGGAGGGTGTGTTGAGGACGGCATTTCTGTAGGAGACGATTCCTTTTCCCGTCGGTTGAGTTTGTACTGGTGGAGTTGTTTTTTTCGGACACTCTTGAATGTTGTGTCCTGTTGCCTTGCAATAATTACATCTGTTTCGTTTCCTTGTCGACATAATTATTTCAACCGGTTTCCCATTAATTGTGATTTCTTCTGGAATGTTATTTTCTTTAATGTCCTCGATAAGGAGGTGCAGGTATGAGTTGCGGAATTCTGGAAACTCTCGGTAATGGCCAAATTGTTGACGTAGAAGTTTACCCCATTGTTGTTGTGTGACAATATCGGCGAGTTCTTCTAGTGGTGTTTCAAAAGGAACTGGGTGGAGGGTGATGGTTGTTGCCGGGGGTCTTGGTTCTTGCACTGTGATCCCGATTTGAGTACCATCATTTAGATGGATGAGTTGTCTTGTTGAAAATCTTCTTTTAAAGAAGTGCATTTGTTCTGCACTGTTTTCTGCCTTGAAGGTGATGGAATATAATTTTCTTATGTGGTTGATCTGAGTGATACCAAAGATTTCTTTTTTGGCGTGTGAGAATGGTCCTTCCGCTCGGAAGAGGTTCATGAAGTCGCTTATGTTGAATGGGTAATCGGTTGGACATTGTACCTCGAAGTTAAGGGTACGAACTTGTTTGAAAAGAACCATTTTTGAATAATGGTATTCGTTAGGGGGATTTCCGCAAAAAAGGCGGGAAAAATGGCGTGGTTAGGCTAGGCCTAGTTAGAAAGCCTTCTAAAGGCGTTCTAGCGTAATTAAAAGGAAAAACCTTGACTTTTTTAGGTTATATATCCTATATTTAGGCTAATTACCAAAAATCAGAACTTAAGATAGGGTATTTCCTACGTTCTAAGTAAATGAAAAAAAAGCCGGCAAATTTTCCGACTTTTTAGGTTTAGCTCTAAAAAGAGCTTTTTGTTGAAAACTGAGAAAACTTTCTGTGAGAAAGTTTTAGATAATTACTTTATAGAGATTTTAAACCATAGATAGCTCACTAAGACTGTCTGATCGCTGAGATATTCTGAGATATAGATCTGGACCTGAGGAGCTCGAAAATGACGTCCGAACCCGACTGATACTACACTTGATCTTAGCTCTTGAGAGCCGAGAAGCGATACCTCTAAATCTTCCCGGACTCTTTTTATTCTTCTCAAAATCCTCCTCGACCTCCAAACGTTCCTATATCGCCCGCCACAAGACGCCAAACTGACGAACTCAACCAGCCAGCAGACAGACGACAATCTTCTGGCCGCCGCCCAGTCACATGATTTGCTGCTTGATGGTTATTGGACCGTGACAGTGGAGATATTTTGTGTCTATCCCGTGGAGGCCATTTCTTGCATTTTTCAGCTTTTTGCTATCAAACTGGGAAATACCCTAAAACGATCGCTTTCATTAGTACTCACAACAAATGTAGTAACAGCAGCAGCAGCACAGTTGACTTGAAGAAACTTTCACAAGATAAATCGGGGATTTATCCATTTTATCAAACCATTCCTGCTGTCACACAGGGCCGACAGTCAATTTCTCATTTTACCCGTGACGCAGGTGTACAACATTTATCCCATAGACATTAATCGATCGTTTGACATCGATCAATCCATCCGCCCATCGTCTTCTTTTTTTTTTTTTTTTTTTTCCCCTCCTTCTCCTCCTCTTCTTCTTTTCCTCAGACTACTTTAATACAAACAAGAGTATCCCACCAGGGTGGGAGATGGGCCGAAGCAGCAGGTACTGCAATAGCTGCACAACCCTCAAACGAGCAGGCGCAAGCGCCTAGCGTCGTTCACCGTTCAAAAATCCGTTTAATCGAAGAGCAGTTCAATGAACTGCGTCCCAGGGATTAAACTGAGAAGAACAGATACTACACTTGATCTTAGCTCTTGAGAGCCGAGAAGCGATACCTCTAAATCTTCCCGGACTCTTTTTATTCTTCTCAAAATCCTCCTCGACCTCCAAACGTTCCTATATCGCCCGCCACAAGACGCCAAACTGACGAACTCAACCAGCCAGCAGACAGACGACAATCTTCTGGCCGCCGCCCAGTCACATGATTTGCTGCTTGATGGTTATTGGACCGTGACAGTGGAGATATTTTGTGTCTATCCCGTGGAGGCCATTTCTTGCATTTTTCAGCTTTTTGCTATCAAACTGGGAAATACCCTAAAACGATCGCTTTCATTAGTACTCACAACAAATGTAGTAACAGCAGCAGCAGCACAGTTGACTTGAAGAAACTTTCACAAGATAAATCGGGGATTTATCCATTTTATCAAACCATTCCTGCTGTCACACAGGGCCGACAGTCAATTTCTCATTTTACCCGTGACGCAGGTGTACAACATTTATCCCATAGACATTAATCGATCGTTTGACATCGATCAATCCATCCGCCCATCGTCTTCTTTTTTTTTTTTTTTTTTTTCCCCTCCTTCTCCTCCTCTTCTTCTTTTCCTCAGACTACTTTAATACAAACAAGAGTATCCCACCAGGGTGGGAGATGGGCCGAAGCAGCAGGTACTGCAATAGCTGCACAACCCTCAAACGAGCAGGCGCAAGCGCCTAGCGTCGTTCACCGTTCAAAAATCCGTTTAATCGAAGAGCAGTTCAATGAACTGCGTCCCAGGGATTAAACTGAGAAGAACAGATACTACACTTGATCTTAGCTCTTGAGAGCCGAGAAGCGATACCTCTAAATCTTCCCGGACTCTTTTTATTCTTCTCAAAATCCTCCTCGACCTCCAAACGTTCCTATATCGCCCGCCACAAGACGCCAAACTGACGAACTCAACCAGCCAGCAGACAGACGACAATCTTCTGGCCGCCGCCCAGTCACATGATTTGCTGCTTGATGGTTATTGGACCGTGACAGTGGAGATATTTTGTGTCTATCCCGTGGAGGCCATTTCTTGCATTTTTCAGCTTTTTGCTATCAAACTGGGAAATACCCTAAAACGATCGCTTTCATTAGTACTCACAACAAATGTAGTAACAGCAGCAGCAGCACAGTTGACTTGAAGAAACTTTCACAAGATAAATCGGGGATTTATCCATTTTATCAAACCATTCCTGCTGTCACACAGGGCCGACAGTCAATTTCTCATTTTACCCGTGACGCAGGTGTACAACATTTATCCCATAGACATTAATCGATCGTTTGACATCGATCAATCCATCCGCCCATCGTCTTCTTTTTTTTTTTTTTTTTTTTCCCCTCCTTCTCCTCCTCTTCTTCTTTTCCTCAGACTACTTTAATACAAACAAGAGTATCCCACCAGGGTGGGAGATGGGCCGAAGCAGCAGGTACTGCAATAGCTGCACAACCCTCAAACGAGCAGGCGCAAGCGCCTAGCGTCGTTCACCGTTCAAAAATCCGTTTAATCGAAGAGCAGTTCAATGAACTGCGTCCCAGGGATTAAACTGAGAAGAACAGATACTACACTTGATCTTAGCTCTTGAGAGCCGAGAAGCGATACCTCTAAATCTTCCCGGACTCTTTTTATTCTTCTCAAAATCCTCCTCGACCTCCAAACGTTCCTATATCGCCCGCCACAAGACGCCAAACTGACGAACTCAACCAGCCAGCAGACAGACGACAATCTTCTGGCCGCCGCCCAGTCACATGATTTGCTGCTTGATGGTTATTGGACCGTGACAGTGGAGATATTTTGTGTCTATCCCGTGGAGGCCATTTCTTGCATTTTTCAGCTTTTTGCTATCAAACTGGGAAATACCCTAAAACGATCGCTTTCATTAGTACTCACAACAAATGTAGTAACAGCAGCAGCAGCACAGTTGACTTGAAGAAACTTTCACAAGATAAATCGGGGATTTATCCATTTTATCAAACCATTCCTGCTGTCACACAGGGCCGACAGTCAATTTCTCATTTTACCCGTGACGCAGGTGTACAACATTTATCCCATAGACATTAATCGATCGTTTGACATCGATCAATCCATCCGCCCATCGTCTTCTTTTTTTTTTTTTTTTTTTTCCCCTCCTTCTCCTCCTCTTCTTCTTTTCCTCAGACTACTTTAATACAAACAAGAGTATCCCACCAGGGTGGGAGATGGGCCGAAGCAGCAGGTACTGCAATAGCTGCACAACCCTCAAACGAGCAGGCGCAAGCGCCTAGCGTCGTTCACCGTTCAAAAATCCGTTTAATCGAAGAGCAGTTCAATGAACTGCGTCCCAGGGATTAAACTGAGAAGAACAGATACTACACTTGATCTTAGCTCTTGAGAGCCGAGAAGCGATACCTCTAAATCTTCCCGGACTCTTTTTATTCTTCTCAAAATCCTCCTCGACCTCCAAACGTTCCTATATCGCCCGCCACAAGACGCCAAACTGACGAACTCAACCAGCCAGCAGACAGACGACAATCTTCTGGCCGCCGCCCAGTCACATGATTTGCTGCTTGATGGTTATTGGACCGTGACAGTGGAGATATTTTGTGTCTATCCCGTGGAGGCCATTTCTTGCATTTTTCAGCTTTTTGCTATCAAACTGGGAAATACCCTAAAACGATCGCTTTCATTAGTACTCACAACAAATGTAGTAACAGCAGCAGCAGCACAGTTGACTTGAAGAAACTTTCACAAGATAAATCGGGGATTTATCCATTTTATCAAACCATTCCTGCTGTCACACAGGGCCGACAGTCAATTTCTCATTTTACCCGTGACGCAGGTGTACAACATTTATCCCATAGACATTAATCGATCGTTTGACATCGATCAATCCATCCGCCCATCGTCTTCTTTTTTTTTTTTTTTTTTTTCCCCTCCTTCTCCTCCTCTTCTTCTTTTCCTCAGACTACTTTAATACAAACAAGAGTATCCCACCAGGGTGGGAGATGGGCCGAAGCAGCAGGTACTGCAATAGCTGCACAACCCTCAAACGAGCAGGCGCAAGCGCCTAGCGTCGTTCACCGTTCAAAAATCCGTTTAATCGAAGAGCAGTTCAATGAACTGCGTCCCAGGGATTAAACTGAGAAGAACAGATACTACACTTGATCTTAGCTCTTGAGAGCCGAGAAGCGATACCTCTAAATCTTCCCGGACTCTTTTTATTCTTCTCAAAATCCTCCTCGACCTCCAAACGTTCCTATATCGCCCGCCACAAGACGCCAAACTGACGAACTCAACCAGCCAGCAGACAGACGACAATCTTCTGGCCGCCGCCCAGTCACATGATTTGCTGCTTGATGGTTATTGGACCGTGACAGTGGAGATATTTTGTGTCTATCCCGTGGAGGCCATTTCTTGCATTTTTCAGCTTTTTGCTATCAAACTGGGAAATACCCTAAAACGATCGCTTTCATTAGTACTCACAACAAATGTAGTAACAGCAGCAGCAGCACAGTTGACTTGAAGAAACTTTCACAAGATAAATCGGGGATTTATCCATTTTATCAAACCATTCCTGCTGTCACACAGGGCCGACAGTCAATTTCTCATTTTACCCGTGACGCAGGTGTACAACATTTATCCCATAGACATTAATCGATCGTTTGACATCGATCAATCCATCCGCCCATCGTCTTCTTTTTTTTTTTTTTTTTTTTCCCCTCCTTCTCCTCCTCTTCTTCTTTTCCTCAGACTACTTTAATACAAACAAGAGTATCCCACCAGGGTGGGAGATGGGCCGAAGCAGCAGGTACTGCAATAGCTGCACAACCCTCAAACGAGCAGGCGCAAGCGCCTAGCGTCGTTCACCGTTCAAAAATCCGTTTAATCGAAGAGCAGTTCAATGAACTGCGTCCCAGGGATTAAACTGAGAAGAACAGATACTACACTTGATCTTAGCTCTTGAGAGCCGAGAAGCGATACCTCTAAATCTTCCCGGACTCTTTTTATTCTTCTCAAAATCCTCCTCGACCTCCAAACGTTCCTATATCGCCCGCCACAAGACGCCAAACTGACGAACTCAACCAGCCAGCAGACAGACGACAATCTTCTGGCCGCCGCCCAGTCACATGATTTGCTGCTTGATGGTTATTGGACCGTGACAGTGGAGATATTTTGTGTCTATCCCGTGGAGGCCATTTCTTGCATTTTTCAGCTTTTTGCTATCAAACTGGGAAATACCCTAAAACGATCGCT
Organism: Clavelina lepadiformis; assembly: GCF_947623445.1. NCBI lineage: Eukaryota > Metazoa > Chordata > Ascidiacea > Aplousobranchia > Clavelinidae > Clavelina > Clavelina lepadiformis. Next base: position 17,192,038 of record NC_135243.1, on the reverse strand, counting down.
TTCATTAGTACTCACAACAAATGTAGTAACAGCAGCAGCAGCACAGTTGACTTGAAGAAACTTTCACAAGATAAATCGGGGATTTATCCATTTTATCAAACCATTCCTGCTGTCACACAGGGCCGACAGTCAATTTCTCATTTTACCCGTGACGCAGGTGTACAACATTTATCCCATAGACATTAATCGATCGTTTGACATCGATCAATCCATCCGCCCATCGTCTTCTTTTTTTTTTTTTTTTTTTTCCCCTCCTTCTCCTCCTCTTCTTCTTTTCCTCAGACTACTTTAATACAAACAAGAGTATCCCACCAGGGTGGGAGATGGGCCGAAGCAGCAGGTACTGCAATAGCTGCACAACCCTCAAACGAGCAGGCGCAAGCGCCTAGCGTCGTTCACCGTTCAAAAATCCGTTTAATCGAAGAGCAGTTCAATGAACTGCGTCCCAGGGATTAAACTGAGAAGAACAGATACTACACTTGATCTTAGCTCTTGAGAGCCGAGAAGCGATACCTCTAAATCTTCCCGGACTCTTTTTATTCTTCTCAAAATCCTCCTCGACCTCCAAACGTTCCTATATCGCCCGCCACAAGACGCCAAACTGACGAACTCAACCAGCCAGCAGACAGACGACAATCTTCTGGCCGCCGCCCAGTCACATGATTTGCTGCTTGATGGTTATTGGACCGTGACAGTGGAGATATTTTGTGTCTATCCCGTGGAGGCCATTTCTTGCATTTTTCAGCTTTTTGCTATCAAACTGGGAAATACCCTAAAACGATCGCTTTCATTAGTACTCACAACAAATGTAGTAACAGCAGCAGCAGCACAGTTGACTTGAAGAAACTTTCACAAGATAAATCGGGGATTTATCCATTTTATCAAACCATTCCTGCTGTCACACAGGGCCGACAGTCAATTTCTCATTTTACCCGTGACGCAGGTGTACAACATTTATCCCATAGACATTAATCGATCGTTTGACATCGATCAATCCATCCGCCCATCGTCTTCTTTTTTTTTTTTTTTTTTTTCCCCTCCTTCTCCTCCTCTTCTTCTTTTCCTCAGACTACTTTAATACAAACAAGAGTATCCCACCAGGGTGGGAGATGGGCCGAAGCAGCAGGTACTGCAATAGCTGCACAACCCTCAAACGAGCAGGCGCAAGCGCCTAGCGTCGTTCACCGTTCAAAAATCCGTTTAATCGAAGAGCAGTTCAATGAACTGCGTCCCAGGGATTAAACTGAGAAGAACAGATACTACACTTTTTTTTTTTTTTCTTTTATTTCAACGATATTAAAATTCCAAATAAGAAGAAAGAAATACAAGTAGTTTCGATCGATGATGTAGAACATATGTCCATGCGTTATAGTAATAATGGGGCAATCACATATTCGATAATACAGTTTTATCCAATTGAATAATACAAAATCAGAATAGTTATTTTTAATTGTATGATATACACAGAAAATGTATGAATTAATAAGAGATCAGATTAGGGGAATTTCAAAAAAGCCGGTACAATTTTGAGAATCCAGTTTCCACAGAAAATAAAATGTATACATATGAGTAATACATATAAAGGTGAGTAAAATTCGAAATTTATCAATTTTCAAGTAAGGTTGGGACAGTGGGGAGTTAATTTATCGATAAGTTTCGTTTTAAAGAAATAAAACGCAATAAAATTGGACAAAGTTATTTCGAATTATATGAATTTTCCAAGAGTTTATGAAGTATGTCAAAATAGCCGGTACAGTAGTTTTAGGCAGGTTAGCATATATATATATATATATTGACACATACAATTATGAATAAAAAACAGATATTTTAGTAGTTTACCACGGTGGGGTTAAATGTTTCATGTTAATGAACATGTTTGATAAGATAAAACAAATTTTTTGACCAGTTTTTCCCAGGATGTAGGTTGTGGTAGAGGATTATGATATTGGTGTAGGCCAAGCATAGTGATGTTTCACACATACAATTTGGATTAAAAAAAACAGATATATGAGTAGTTTACCATGATGGGGTTGCATGTTTCATGTTCAAGAACATGTTTGATAAGATGAACAGGAGTTGTTGACCAGTTTTTTCCAGGTAATAGGTTGTGGTAGATGATTTTGATATTGATGGATTTCAAGCGTGGTGTTGTTTCAGCAAAGTGGATAAAAACATCAATGGAGATGGATATTTTCATCATGGATTATTTCAGGATATGCAGAGCAATGTTGAATTGTTGTAAAATCCATAAAGATGATTGAGAAGTTGTTGAACAGGATGATTTCCAGGTTTCAGGTATTGACAATAAGTATTGTATAAATTTAAGTTTCATCATTTTGATGAAGGTAGAAATAAAAAAACAGGGGTTATGTAGTTATGGTACATAATTGAGTATATAGGGTGCATTGTTAATAAGGTAGGATATATAGTAACATAAACTGATATAAAAACAGATGATAAATCATTAAAGTTAGTGTAGAGATAAGGTATCGTAACACAAAAACATGGCGATATGTGTGGGTCGTTACAAGTAAAGTGAGAAACAGATTAAATTTGGTGAGCCGGTGAGTGACATAGTAACAGTTAAGCTATATTAGAAACATTCATAGTAGTTAAGGTTAAATGGATGAGAAAAATTAAAAAACAATAGTACAATCTTCTGGTGTAGACTTGTGGCTTCATCTTTTCATTCGTAGATCATTTTGAATTTTGTTCTGGTTTTCCAAAGGATGTTATTGATAGTGAGGGTTTTGTCTGTGCAGTAGGAGTTTTTTTCATCAAGTGATTCTTTGTATGAGATAAGATTTGACTTAAAGATGTTGAGATATTGTAGAATTTTGACTTTTTCAGCAGTTGGTCGTTGGAATTTGTTGTAAAATAATAACTCTCTGTCAAAGGTGATATTCGTCGAGAACCAATGTAGAATGTCGGATTTAATTTGCCTGAGGATTTCTTGAATTATTGGACAGTCCAGTATTAGGTGGTTAATGTCGTCATGAATTGATTTACAGAATTTGCAGTTGGTTATTCTAATCTGTTGTTGGGGGGTAGTGAAGAGTCTTTGTTTTTTATAAAAGGAGCCCCATAGGAAGCCTTGATGGGCAATCAAATAAGAATGACTTCTTATTTTGAGAGAGGGTGACCATCCAGTCATATTTTTTAAAGTGGTGAGATTCCAAGAAATCATCTGTTGTTTGTGATTGTGGATAAGTGACGGAGTAGAGTGTTTGTTTAGATATAGACGGTATAGGCTCCCTTGAGTTTGTTCTGCCAGAAGAAAATCCTTGTTGTTGATGCTGAGTAGGTCATAAATTTTCAGAGTCTTTTCCCAGGTGCGATTTGGGGTGGGCCGGTATCTAATTGAATTTGAGTACAGGTTTGGTGCTATTTTCATTAATTTTGTTCCAATGTTGTATTTGGCCCAACATGCGAAGAAACTATTTTCGGTGTTTTCCAATAATATTCTTTTCATTTTATAGAGAAAAGTGGAGTGTATTCGGGATGTAACATGGAGAATTTGGAGACCTCCTTCATTGAAGGGGGCGATGAGTTTTTTTCTTGCCAAGGGTTCCAATTTTCTGGGATACCAGAGAAACTTGAAGATGAGGTTGGTGAGTTGGTTGCAAATTTTTATTGGCGGTAGGAAAAGGGTCGCGGTTCTGATAATGTGGGGTAGAAACAGGGCGTTTATTAAATACTTTCTTCCCAGAATGGACAAACGTCTCATTTTGTGCAGATTGTTGAGTTTTTTTATTGTAAGTAGTGCTTTTTCCCAGTTTACGGTAGCATCGTCATCGGAGTGTGAGAAAGTCGTTCCAAGTATTTTCATGTTAGTGGTGATCGGGATATTGGGAAAATGCTGATTTATCTGGTTTTGTAGAAGAGGAGTTGAGACGAAAAATGCAGATTTAGCTTCATTTAATTTGAGTCCGGAAAATTTGCTGAATTCATTTATGATTAGGAGAGCGTTGGATATGGTTGGTATGTCCTTAGCCAGGAGAATGGTGTCGTCGGCGTACTGCTGCAGACTGAGGGAAGTAGATCTGATATTCGGGCAATTGAGGTGAGAGCTATTTGAGATTTTGTGTGCTAAAACGTTTGTTACTATGGTAAAAATAAGCATACTCAGGGGGCATCCCTGTCGGACGCCGCAGGAGATTGGTATCTCTTGAGAAAGGCCTTGAGTAGTTTGGATGAAAGCAAGCGGCTGGTCATAAATTATTTTAATCCAGTTGACTATGGTGCTAGGTAAATTCAATTTATTGAGAAGTCGAATAATAAAGTTGTGATTCACTTTATCGAAGGCTTTGGTGAAATCTAGTTTTAAAATTGCCAGTCCGTCTTGATTGTCATTTTCTTGTTGCAGGGCCGCCTGGATGTTGAGAAGGATGGTTTCCAGGGATCTGCCAGGAATTCCGCATTGCTGAGAGGAGGAAATGAGGTGGGTGACGATTGGTGTTATTCTATTTTTGAGAATGATGCTGAGGATTTTATAGTCCATATTTAAGATCGAAATAGGTCTCCAATTTTTAATTAAAAGGTTATTGCCTGATTTTGGGATAAGTCTAATGAATGCAGATCTCTGAGAGTGGGTGAGCTGGGATTGGAAATAACAATTGTTGAAGATTTCTTGGAGCAGTGGCGAAAGCAGGTGTGAGAATCTCTGATAAAAACTGGCTGTGAGACCGTCCAGACCAGGTGCGGAATGTTTATTAAGTTGTTGTATAGCTGCTTTTATTTCAGCTATGTCGATGAAGGGCGAGAGATCATTGTGAGGATTGGATTCAATTGAGGGAAGGTTGTTCAGGTATTGAGAAAGTTCTTCATCTGTTTTACTTATTTCGGTGGGTTCGGTTTTCCAGAGTTGGGAATAGAATTGGTGAATGGTTTGCTGAATGGTGATGGGGTTATTTGTTATTGTGCTGTCATTTTCTTCATCCAGCTGCAATTTGTTTATGTTGAGTTTTTTTTGGTGTTTACCTTCGAATACTTTAAATATTCTTGAAGGATCTTCTTTGTCCGTGACTGTTTTCATTCTTGATCGTATTCTTTCACCTTGTTGCTGTTGCTCTTGAATGTTTTGAATTTTCTTTTTTAAACTTAGAATTTCCAGATTTTTGTCCGGGGTGAGGTGTTCATTGAGTGATTCTAATTGGTACTGATAGTTTTTTAATAGATTTTGGGTTTTGCGCTTTTTCTTACTTGCTAAAAGAATAATAGATCTTCTGAGGCTTGTTTTGAATAGTTCCCACCATTTTAGTGGATCGAGAGAGCGGAGGGGCTTTTTGGCGAGGCTTCGTATAGTATCGTCAATTTGATTGCCAAATTGTGTGTCTTGAAGAAGGGAGTCGTTGAGTTTCCAGTATGTCCTGCCGTGCTGATGATCGGGTCGTGGAAGAGTTGTCTGAAGAGATATTAAATTGCCGAATGAATGGTCGGAGAAGTGTGCAGTTGAAATGTAAGTGGATTTTGTTATTTTGGCTGTCAGGGCACTGTTGGAGTATATTCTATCAATTCTTGTACTGGCTTTAGCTGTGATGTAAGAGAAGCTTCTTTGGTTTGGATGCAGATAGCGGAAGGCGTCGTTAAGGTCAAACAATTTGAGATATTCTATCATTTTTTTATGGTCATTTCTGATGTGAATTTTATTGACTGAATCTTTGATGTCTAGAACTAGATTGAAGTCTCCCAGCCATAAAGTGTCGTCACGTGGAGTGGTGGTGAGGTGTTGATAAATATGTTCAAGTTGAAGAATTCTTGCAGAGGATGAGGAGGAGGAGGTTCCGGAGGTTAGGTATGAGTTTATAATGATGACCGTTCTATTGTTGATGATTAGTTTTATAAGATGCGATCGATGTTCGGTGATGATGGTGTGATCTTTAACAAAAGGTAGGATATGGTTCGATATGATGAGAGCTGTTCCGGATTTGAAATATTTGTCCTTGGAGTTGGTATCTGGTGCGTTGGTGAAGGATGTCAAATTGTTTTCTTTTTGCCAGTGGAGAAGTTGTTTCGGGTTGATTCTATGGGCTTCTTGGATTGCCAAAATGTCAATTTTATGATCACGCATAAAGGAGGGGATATGTCGGAGAGATCTGGTGAGGCCGTTGCAGTTTATGGTAGCTATAATTAAGGATTTGTTTATTTTTTTATCAGTCTCCATTGGGTTTCGTATGGTATAGCTTGTTTTGGTCAGAGCGTTTAATGGCGTTTTCCTTTTGGTTTATTGGCTTGCTTGTTTTTTGCGTTATTTTTTTTTGAGGTTGCAGGAGGAGGAGTAGTGAAGCAAAGCTTTTGTTCGAGTCCTTTCAGTCGCTTTTCTGCATCGGATGCGTCCAGTGACGAGACGGTCACGAAGTCAGAAGAGCCGCAGGATTCCTCTGAGGTTGACGGGACTTGGGAATCTGAGACAACAATGGGCGTGGGGACTTGATCTTTGTCAGCTGAGGAGTCTGTCTTGGTCTGCCTCGAAGAGGGGGCATCAGATTCCTCAATCGTTGGAGGGTCTTCAGGAGGGCTGAGATGCTCAGTCGGAGTGGTGGATGGTAGCGCGGTTTCATTTAGAGTTGGTTTTTGACGACCCCACGTTGAGTTTGCAGGGAGGGCAGATTTGTTGTTGGAAGAAGGTGGGTTTTTATTTTTTCTTTTATTACAATTCTGTATGAGGTGGCCAAAGTTCCTACAGTAGGCGCATTTACGGATCGGAGCTCCCGGTAGGGATACTGAAACCGGTTGACAATTGATGATGATTTGTTTAGGGAGGATGTCCTCATTGAGTTTGTCAATCTGGAGATGCAGGTATTCGTTATGGAATTGGGGAAATTCTTTATGGGAGCCGAACTTGAAACGTCGCAGAACGCCCCAGTGTTGGGAACGTACCAGATGTTCAATCTCCTGATCAGGGATGTCCAGCGGGACTGGGTAGAGGGTGATAGTAGCTGGTGGGGGAACTGGTTCATCAACCCACATGTGAATCGGTGTACCATTTTTAGGCACAATTGGTTGCCTTTGCGAATAAGTATTTATCATTTTCTTGATGGCGCGTTTAGAGGCGTCATCAGCTTTGAATGTAATAGCAAAAATTTTTTCTTTGTGATCGGATTGTGTCATACCGAATATGTTGTTTGAGATTGAATGAAATGGTCCTTCATCAATAAAAAATTCCATGAATGAGGAGATGTCAAAATTTTCTGAAATTTCGTTGGTGTCGAAGTGACACAGTAAGGTTCGTGTTTGTTTAAAAAACACCATTGTAATTACGAGGACGTATTAGTAACACGTCAAGGTGGGGAGAACAGAGTAAAACGGTAATAAAGAGGACCCCGACACAAGTTTAGAAAAATAAAAGCCGGTTACCATAGAATATAATGGGGGAATCCCAATTCGGGTGAGAACGCGTGGTTGGCTGAAAATAGCCTAGAAATGCGCTAAAAATAGTCAAAAACACAATAAAACAACAATATTCAGTACTTTTGACCACGGAATTAAGTTCCGTGACCTAAAAACTATAAAAAATAATAAAAAGTAGCGCTGAAAAGCGCTGTTTACGAGCGTAAATAGGGTTGCCACTCGGGCTTAGCCTACTGAGCATGAAAATTCAGACAAATACGATTATCAGCGGTTATATTAAAAAGTAAGCAAAGTGTAAGTGTAAAAGTTATAGATAACTACTTTATAAACAATTTGAAACACTCACCGACCCTTTAAACCGGCTAAAACCGGAGTAAATGCCAAAACAAGATCAAGGACCTGCGGAGCTCAAAAAATGCGTCCGAACCCGTCAGATACTACACTTGATCTTAGCTCTTGAGAGCCGAGAAGCGATACCTCTAAATCTTCCCGGACTCTTTTTATTCTTCTCAAAATCCTCCTCGACCTCCAAACGTTCCTATATCGCCCGCCACAAGACGCCAAACTGACGAACTCAACCAGCCAGCAGACAGACGACAATCTTCTGGCCGCCGCCCAGTCACATGATTTGCTGCTTGATGGTTATTGGACCGTGACAGTGGAGATATTTTGTGTCTATCCCGTGGAGGCCATTTCTTGCATTTTTCAGCTTTTTGCTATCAAACTGGGAAATACCCTAAAACGATCGCTTTCATTAGTACTCACAACAAATGTAGTAACAGCAGCAGCAGCACAGTTGACTTGAAGAAACTTTCACAAGATAAATCGGGGATTTATCCATTTTATCAAACCATTCCTGCTGTCACACAGGGCCGACAGTCAATTTCTCATTTTACCCGTGACGCAGGTGTACAACATTTATCCCATAGACATTAATCGATCGTTTGACATCGATCAATCCATCCGCCCATCGTCTTCTTTTTTTTTTTTTTTTTTTTCCCCTCCTTCTCCTCCTCTTCTTCTTTTCCTCAGACTACTTTAATACAAACAAGAGTATCCCACCAGGGTGGGAGATGGGCCGAAGCAGCAGGTACTGCAATAGCTGCACAACCCTCAAACGAGCAGGCGCAAGCGCCTAGCGTCGTTCACCGTTCAAAAATCCGTTTAATCGAAGAGCAGTTCAATGAACTGCGTCCCAGGGATTAAACTGAGAAGAACAGATACTACACTTGATCTTAGCTCTTGAGAGCCGAGAAGCGATACCTCTAAATCTTCCCGGACTCTTTTTATTCTTCTCAAAATCCTCCTCGACCTCCAAACGTTCCTATATCGCCCGCCACAAGACGCCAAACTGACGAACTCAACCAGCCAGCAGACAGACGACAATCTTCTGGCCGCCGCCCAGTCACATGATTTGCTGCTTGATGGTTATTGGACCGTGACAGTGGAGATATTTTGTGTCTATCCCGTGGAGGCCATTTCTTGCATTTTTCAGCTTTTTGCTATCAAACTGGGAAATACCCTAAAACGATCGCTTTCATTAGTACTCACAACAAATGTAGTAACAGCAGCAGCAGCACAGTTGACTTGAAGAAACTTTCACAAGATAAATCGGGGATTTATCCATTTTATCAAACCATTCCTGCTGTCACACAGGGCCGACAGTCAATTTCTCATTTTACCCGTGACGCAGGTGTACAACATTTATCCCATAGACATTAATCGATCGTTTGACATCGATCAATCCATCCGCCCATCGTCTTCTTTTTTTTTTTTTTTTTTTTCCCCTCCTTCTCCTCCTCTTCTTCTTTTCCTCAGACTACTTTAATACAAACAAGAGTATCCCACCAGGGTGGGAGATGGGCCGAAGCAGCAGGTACTGCAATAGCTGCACAACCCTCAAACGAGCAGGCGCAAGCGCCTAGCGTCGTTCACCGTTCAAAAATCCGTTTAATCGAAGAGCAGTTCAATGAACTGCGTCCCAGGGATTAAACTGAGAAGAACAGATACTACACTTGATCTTAGCTCTTGAGAGCCGAGAAGCGATACCTCTAAATCTTCCCGGACTCTTTTTATTCTTCTCAAAATCCTCCTCGACCTCCAAACGTTCCTATATCGCCCGCCACAAGACGCCAAACTGACGAACTCAACCAGCCAGCAGACAGACGACAATCTTCTGGCCGCCGCCCAGTCACATGATTTGCTGCTTGATGGTTATTGGACCGTGACAGTGGAGATATTTTGTGTCTATCCCGTGGAGGCCATTTCTTGCATTTTTCAGCTTTTTGCTATCAAACTGGGAAATACCCTAAAACGATCGCTTTCATTAGTACTCACAACAAATGTAGTAACAGCAGCAGCAGCACAGTTGACTTGAAGAAACTTTCACAAGATAAATCGGGGATTTATCCATTTTATCAAACCATTCCTGCTGTCACACAGGGCCGACAGTCAATTTCTCATTTTACCCGTGACGCAGGTGTACAACATTTATCCCATAGACATTAATCGATCGTTTGACATCGATCAATCCATCCGCCCATCGTCTTCTTTTTTTTTTTTTTTTTTTTCCCCTCCTTCTCCTCCTCTTCTTCTTTTCCTCAGACTACTTTAATACAAACAAGAGTATCCCACCAGGGTGGGAGATGGGCCGAAGCAGCAGGTACTGCAATAGCTGCACAACCCTCAAACGAGCAGGCGCAAGCGCCTAGCGTCGTTCACCGTTCAAAAATCCGTTTAATCGAAGAGCAGTTCAATGAACTGCGTCCCAGGGATTAAACTGAGAAGAACAGATACTACACTTGATCTTAGCTCTTGAGAGCCGAGAAGCGATACCTCTAAATCTTCCCGGACTCTTTTTATTCTTCTCAAAATCCTCCTCGACCTCCAAACGTTCCTATATCGCCCGCCACAAGACGCCAAACTGACGAACTCAACCAGCCAGCAGACAGACGACAATCTTCTGGCCGCCGCCCAGTCACATGATTTGCTGCTTGATGGTTATTGGACCGTGACAGTGGAGATATTTTGTGTCTATCCCGTGGAGGCCATTTCTTGCATTTTTCAGCTTTTTGCTATCAAACTGGGAAATACCCTAAAACGATCGCTTTCATTAGTACTCACAACAAATGTAGTAACAGCAGCAGCAGCACAGTTGACTTGAAGAAACTTTCACAAGATAAATCGGGGATTTATCCATTTTATCAAACCATTCCTGCTGTCACACAGGGCCGACAGTCAATTTCTCATTTTACCCGTGACGCAGGTGTACAACATTTATCCCATAGACATTAATCGATCGTTTGACATCGATCAATCCATCCGCCCATCGTCTTCTTTTTTTTTTTTTTTTTTTTCCCCTCCTTCTCCTCCTCTTCTTCTTTTCCTCAGACTACTTTAATACAAACAAGAGTATCCCACCAGGGTGGGAGATGGGCCGAAGCAGCAGGTACTGCAATAGCTGCACAACCCTCAAACGAGCAGGCGCAAGCGCCTAGCGTCGTTCACCGTTCAAAAATCCGTTTAATCGAAGAGCAGTTCAATGAACTGCGTCCCAGGGATTAAACTGAGAAGAACAGATACTACACTTGATCTTAGCTCTTGAGAGCCGAGAAGCGATACCTCTAAATCTTCCCGGACTCTTTTTATTCTTCTCAAAATCCTCCTCGACCTCCAAACGTTCCTATATCGCCCGCCACAAGACGCCAAACTGACGAACTCAACCAGCCAGCAGACAGACGACAATCTTCTGGCCGCCGCCCAGTCACATGATTTGCTGCTTGATGGTTATTGGACCGTGACAGTGGAGATATTTTGTGTCTATCCCGTGGAGGCCATTTCTTGCATTTTTCAGCTTTTTGCTATCAAACTGGGAAATACCCTAAAACGATCGCTTTCATTAGTACTCACAACAAATGTAGTAACAGCAGCAGCAGCACAGTTGACTTGAAGAAACTTTCACAAGATAAATCGGGGATTTATCCATTTTATCAAACCATTCCTGCTGTCACACAGGGCCGACAGTCAATTTCTCATTTTACCCGTGACGCAGGTGTACAACATTTATCCCATAGACATTAATCGATCGTTTGACATCGATCAATCCATCCGCCCATCGTCTTCTTTTTTTTTTTTTTTTTTTTCCCCTCCTTCTCCTCCTCTTCTTCTTTTCCTCAGACTACTTTAATACAAACAAGAGTATCCCACCAGGGTGGGAGATGGGCCGAAGCAGCAGGTACTGCAATAGCTGCACAACCCTCAAACGAGCAGGCGCAAGCGCCTAGCGTCGTTCACCGTTCAAAAATCCGTTTAATCGAAGAGCAGTTCAATGAACTGCGTCCCAGGGATTAAACTGAGAAGAACAGATACTACACTTGATCTTAGCTCTTGAGAGCCGAGAAGCGATACCTCTAAATCTTCCCGGACTCTTTTTATTCTTCTCAAAATCCTCCTCGACCTCCAAACGTTCCTATATCGCCCGCCACAAGACGCCAAACTGACGAACTCAACCAGCCAGCAGACAGACGACAATCTTCTGGCCGCCGCCCAGTCACATGATTTGCTGCTTGATGGTTATTGGACCGTGACAGTGGAGATATTTTGTGTCTATCCCGTGGAGGCCATTTCTTGCATTTTTCAGCTTTTTGCTATCAAACTGGGAAATACCCTAAAACGATCGCTTTCATTAGTACTCACAACAAATGTAGTAACAGCAGCAGCAGCACAGTTGACTTGAAGAAACTTTCACAAGATAAATCGGGGATTTATCCATTTTATCAAACCATTCCTGCTGTCACACAGGGCCGACAGTCAATTTCTCATTTTACCCGTGACGCAGGTGTACAACATTTATCCCATAGACATTAATCGATCGTTTGACATCGATCAATCCATCCGCCCATCGTCTTCTTTTTTTTTTTTTTTTTTTTCCCCTCCTTCTCCTCCTCTTCTTCTTTTCCTCAGACTACTTTAATACAAACAAGAGTATCCCACCAGGGTGGGAGATGGGCCGAAGCAGCAGGTACTGCAATAGCTGCACAACCCTCAAACGAGCAGGCGCAAGCGCCTAGCGTCGTTCACCGTTCAAAAATCCGTTTAATCGAAGAGCAGTTCAATGAACTGCGTCCCAGGGATTAAACTGAGAAGAACAGATACTACACTTTTTTTTTTTCTTTTATTTCAAAGATATTACAAGGTAAAGTAAAAAAAGTTTTGAGTGTGTTGAGTGGGGGTTGTAAAAGAGTCAGGGGTCTCTTTTGCCTACCTTCCGATAGGACAAAAAATTTCCCAACCTTGATTTGACTTGCATTTTGCTCACAAGTGCTACGAGCAGGGGCAAGCCTAAAACCTGGTGAGAGGTGGAAGGTGGTATGTTCGGGAAAGGGCACCAAACTCGGCGGCATCAACCGAGACCCTTTCTACATCAGTAAACTGATGGACCACTACACTTGATCTTAGCTCTTGAGAGCCGAGAAGCGATACCTCTAAATCTTCCCGGACTCTTTTTATTCTTCTCAAAATCCTCCTCGACCTCCAAACGTTCCTATATCGCCCGCCACAAGACGCCAAACTGACGAACTCAACCAGCCAGCAGACAGACGACAATCTTCTGGCCGCCGCCCAGTCACATGATTTGCTGCTTGATGGTTATTGGACCGTGACAGTGGAGATATTTTGTGTCTATCCCGTGGAGGCCATTTCTTGCATTTTTCAGCTTTTTGCTATCAAACTGGGAAATACCCTAAAACGATCGCTTTCATTAGTACTCACAACAAATGTAGTAACAGCAGCAGCAGCACAGTTGACTTGAAGAAACTTTCACAAGATAAATCGGGGATTTATCCATTTTATCAAACCATTCCTGCTGTCACACAGGGCCGACAGTCAATTTCTCATTTTACCCGTGACGCAGGTGTACAACATTTATCCCATAGACATTAATCGATCGTTTGACATCGATCAATCCATCCGCCCATCGTCTTCTTTTTTTTTTTTTTTTTTTTCCCCTCCTTCTCCTCCTCTTCTTCTTTTCCTCAGACTACTTTAATACAAACAAGAGTATCCCACCAGGGTGGGAGATGGGCCGAAGCAGCAGGTACTGCAATAGCTGCACAACCCTCAAACGAGCAGGCGCAAGCGCCTAGCGTCGTTCACCGTTCAAAAATCCGTTTAATCGAAGAGCAGTTCAATGAACTGCGTCCCAGGGATTAAACTGAGAAGAACAGATACTACACTTGATCTTAGCTCTTGAGAGCCGAGAAGCGATACCTCTAAATCTTCCCGGACTCTTTTTATTCTTCTCAAAATCCTCCTCGACCTCCAAACGTTCCTATATCGCCCGCCACAAGACGCCAAACTGACGAACTCAACCAGCCAGCAGACAGACGACAATCTTCTGGCCGCCGCCCAGTCACATGATTTGCTGCTTGATGGTTATTGGACCGTGACAGTGGAGATATTTTGTGTCTATCCCGTGGAGGCCATTTCTTGCATTTTTCAGCTTTTTGCTATCAAACTGGGAAATACCCTAAAACGATCGCTTTCATTAGTACTCACAACAAATGTAGTAACAGCAGCAGCAGCACAGTTGACTTGAAGAAACTTTCACAAGATAAATCGGGGATTTATCCATTTTATCAAACCATTCCTGCTGTCACACAGGGCCGACAGTCAATTTCTCATTTTACCCGTGACGCAGGTGTACAACATTTATCCCATAGACATTAATCGATCGTTTGACATCGATCAATCCATCCGCCCATCGTCTTCTTTTTTTTTTTTTTTTTTTTCCCCTCCTTCTCCTCCTCTTCTTCTTTTCCTCAGACTACTTTAATACAAACAAGAGTATCCCACCAGGGTGGGAGATGGGCCGAAGCAGCAGGTACTGCAATAGCTGCACAACCCTCAAACGAGCAGGCGCAAGCGCCTAGCGTCGTTCACCGTTCAAAAATCCGTTTAATCGAAGAGCAGTTCAATGAACTGCGTCCCAGGGATTAAACTGAGAAGAACAGATACTACACTTGATCTTAGCTCTTGAGAGCCGAGAAGCGATACCTCTAAATCTTCCCGGACTCTTTTTATTCTTCTCAAAATCCTCCTCGACCTCCAAACGTTCCTATATCGCCCGCCACAAGACGCCAAACTGACGAACTCAACCAGCCAGCAGACAGACGACAATCTTCTGGCCGCCGCCCAGTCACATGATTTGCTGCTTGATGGTTATTGGACCGTGACAGTGGAGATATTTTGTGTCTATCCCGTGGAGGCCATTTCTTGCATTTTTCAGCTTTTTGCTATCAAACTGGGAAATACCCTAAAACGATCGCTTTCATTAGTACTCACAACAAATGTAGTAACAGCAGCAGCAGCACAGTTGACTTGAAGAAACTTTCACAAGATAAATCGGGGATTTATCCATTTTATCAAACCATTCCTGCTGTCACACAGGGCCGACAGTCAATTTCTCATTTTACCCGTGACGCAGGTGTACAACATTTATCCCATAGACATTAATCGATCGTTTGACATCGATCAATCCATCCGCCCATCGTCTTCTTTTTTTTTTTTTTTTTTTTCCCCTCCTTCTCCTCCTCTTCTTCTTTTCCTCAGACTACTTTAATACAAACAAGAGTATCCCACCAGGGTGGGAGATGGGCCGAAGCAGCAGGTACTGCAATAGCTGCACAACCCTCAAACGAGCAGGCGCAAGCGCCTAGCGTCGTTCACCGTTCAAAAATCCGTTTAATCGAAGAGCAGTTCAATGAACTGCGTCCCAGGGATTAAACTGAGAAGAACAGATACTACACTTGATCTTAGCTCTTGAGAGCCGAGAAGCGATACCTCTAAATCTTCCCGGACTCTTTTTATTCTTCTCAAAATCCTCCTCGACCTCCAAACGTTCCTATATCGCCCGCCACAAGACGCCAAACTGACGAACTCAACCAGCCAGCAGACAGACGACAATCTTCTGGCCGCCGCCCAGTCACATGATTTGCTGCTTGATGGTTATTGGACCGTGACAGTGGAGATATTTTGTGTCTATCCCGTGGAGGCCATTTCTTGCATTTTTCAGCTTTTTGCTATCAAACTGGGAAATACCCTAAAACGATCGCTTTCATTAGTACTCACAACAAATGTAGTAACAGCAGCAGCAGCACAGTTGACTTGAAGAAACTTTCACAAGATAAATCGGGGATTTATCCATTTTATCAAACCATTCCTGCTGTCACACAGGGCCGACAGTCAATTTCTCATTTTACCCGTGACGCAGGTGTACAACATTTATCCCATAGACATTAATCGATCGTTTGACATCGATCAATCCATCCGCCCATCGTCTTCTTTTTTTTTTTTTTTTTTTTCCCCTCCTTCTCCTCCTCTTCTTCTTTTCCTCAGACTACTTTAATACAAACAAGAGTATCCCACCAGGGTGGGAGATGGGCCGAAGCAGCAGGTACTGCAATAGCTGCACAACCCTCAAACGAGCAGGCGCAAGCGCCTAGCGTCGTTCACCGTTCAAAAATCCGTTTAATCGAAGAGCAGTTCAATGAACTGCGTCCCAGGGATTAAACTGAGAAGAACAGATACTACACTTGATCTTAGCTCTTGAGAGCCGAGAAGCGATACCTCTAAATCTTCCCGGACTCTTTTTATTCTTCTCAAAATCCTCCTCGACCTCCAAACGTTCCTATATCGCCCGCCACAAGACGCCAAACTGACGAACTCAACCAGCCAGCAGACAGACGACAATCTTCTGGCCGCCGCCCAGTCACATGATTTGCTGCTTGATGGTTATTGGACCGTGACAGTGGAGATATTTTGTGTCTATCCCGTGGAGGCCATTTCTTGCATTTTTCAGCTTTTTGCTATCAAACTGGGAAATACCCTAAAACGATCGCTTTCATTAGTACTCACAACAAATGTAGTAACAGCAGCAGCAGCACAGTTGACTTGAAGAAACTTTCACAAGATAAATCGGGGATTTATCCATTTTATCAAACCATTCCTGCTGTCACACAGGGCCGACAGTCAATTTCTCATTTTACCCGTGACGCAGGTGTACAACATTTATCCCATAGACATTAATCGATCGTTTGACATCGATCAATCCATCCGCCCATCGTCTTCTTTTTTTTTTTTTTTTTTTTCCCCTCCTTCTCCTCCTCTTCTTCTTTTCCTCAGACTACTTTAATACAAACAAGAGTATCCCACCAGGGTGGGAGATGGGCCGAAGCAGCAGGTACTGCAATAGCTGCACAACCCTCAAACGAGCAGGCGCAAGCGCCTAGCGTCGTTCACCGTTCAAAAATCCGTTTAATCGAAGAGCAGTTCAATGAACTGCGTCCCAGGGATTAAACTGAGAAGAACAGATACTACACTTGATCTTAGCTCTTGAGAGCCGAGAAGCGATACCTCTAAATCTTCCCGGACTCTTTTTATTCTTCTCAAAATCCTCCTCGACCTCCAAACGTTCCTATATCGCCCGCCACAAGACGCCAAACTGACGAACTCAACCAGCCAGCAGACAGACGACAATCTTCTGGCCGCCGCCCAGTCACATGATTTGCTGCTTGATGGTTATTGGACCGTGACAGTGGAGATATTTTGTGTCTATCCCGTGGAGGCCATTTCTTGCATTTTTCAGCTTTTTGCTATCAAACTGGGAAATACCCTAAAACGATCGCTTTCATTAGTACTCACAACAAATGTAGTAACAGCAGCAGCAGCACAGTTGACTTGAAGAAACTTTCACAAGATAAATCGGGGATTTATCCATTTTATCAAACCATTCCTGCTGTCACACAGGGCCGACAGTCAATTTCTCATTTTACCCGTGACGCAGGTGTACAACATTTATCCCATAGACATTAATCGATCGTTTGACATCGATCAATCCATCCGCCCATCGTCTTCTTTTTTTTTTTTTTTTTTTTCCCCTCCTTCTCCTCCTCTTCTTCTTTTCCTCAGACTACTTTAATACAAACAAGAGTATCCCACCAGGGTGGGAGATGGGCCGAAGCAGCAGGTACTGCAATAGCTGCACAACCCTCAAACGAGCAGGCGCAAGCGCCTAGCGTCGTTCACCGTTCAAAAATCCGTTTAATCGAAGAGCAGTTCAATGAACTGCGTCCCAGGGATTAAACTGAGAAGAACAGATACTACACTTGATCTTAGCTCTTGAGAGCCGAGAAGCGATACCTCTAAATCTTCCCGGACTCTTTTTATTCTTCTCAAAATCCTCCTCGACCTCCAAACGTTCCTATATCGCCCGCCACAAGACGCCAAACTGACGAACTCAACCAGCCAGCAGACAGACGACAATCTTCTGGCCGCCGCCCAGTCACATGATTTGCTGCTTGATGGTTATTGGACCGTGACAGTGGAGATATTTTGTGTCTATCCCGTGGAGGCCATTTCTTGCATTTTTCAGCTTTTTGCTATCAAACTGGGAAATACCCTAAAACGATCGCTTTCATTAGTACTCACAACAAATGTAGTAACAGCAGCAGCAGCACAGTTGACTTGAAGAAACTTTCACAAGATAAATCGGGGATTTATCCATTTTATCAAACCATTCCTGCTGTCACACAGGGCCGACAGTCAATTTCTCATTTTACCCGTGACGCAGGTGTACAACATTTATCCCATAGACATTAATCGATCGTTTGACATCGATCAATCCATCCGCCCATCGTCTTCTTTTTTTTTTTTTTTTTTTTCCCCTCCTTCTCCTCCTCTTCTTCTTTTCCTCAGACTACTTTAATACAAACAAGAGTATCCCACCAGGGTGGGAGATGGGCCGAAGCAGCAGGTACTGCAATAGCTGCACAACCCTCAAACGAGCAGGCGCAAGCGCCTAGCGTCGTTCACCGTTCAAAAATCCGTTTAATCGAAGAGCAGTTCAATGAACTGCGTCCCAGGGATTAAACTGAGAAGAACAGATACTACACTTGATCTTAGCTCTTGAGAGCCGAGAAGCGATACCTCTAAATCTTCCCGGACTCTTTTTATTCTTCTCAAAATCCTCCTCGACCTCCAAACGTTCCTATATCGCCCGCCACAAGACGCCAAACTGACGAACTCAACCAGCCAGCAGACAGACGACAATCTTCTGGCCGCCGCCCAGTCACATGATTTGCTGCTTGATGGTTATTGGACCGTGACAGTGGAGATATTTTGTGTCTATCCCGTGGAGGCCATTTCTTGCATTTTTCAGCTTTTTGCTATCAAACTGGGAAATACCCTAAAACGATCGCTTTCATTAGTACTCACAACAAATGTAGTAACAGCAGCAGCAGCACAGTTGACTTGAAGAAACTTTCACAAGATAAATCGGGGATTTATCCATTTTATCAAACCATTCCTGCTGTCACACAGGGCCGACAGTCAATTTCTCATTTTACCCGTGACGCAGGTGTACAACATTTATCCCATAGACATTAATCGATCGTTTGACATCGATCAATCCATCCGCCCATCGTCTTCTTTTTTTTTTTTTTTTTTTTCCCCTCCTTCTCCTCCTCTTCTTCTTTTCCTCAGACTACTTTAATACAAACAAGAGTATCCCACCAGGGTGGGAGATGGGCCGAAGCAGCAGGTACTGCAATAGCTGCACAACCCTCAAACGAGCAGGCGCAAGCGCCTAGCGTCGTTCACCGTTCAAAAATCCGTTTAATCGAAGAGCAGTTCAATGAACTGCGTCCCAGGGATTAAACTGAGAAGAACAGATACTACACTTGATCTTAGCTCTTGAGAGCCGAGAAGCGATACCTCTAAATCTTCCCGGACTCTTTTTATTCTTCTCAAAATCCTCCTCGACCTCCAAACGTTCCTATATCGCCCGCCACAAGACGCCAAACTGACGAACTCAACCAGCCAGCAGACAGACGACAATCTTCTGGCCGCCGCCCAGTCACATGATTTGCTGCTTGATGGTTATTGGACCGTGACAGTGGAGATATTTTGTGTCTATCCCGTGGAGGCCATTTCTTGCATTTTTCAGCTTTTTGCTATCAAACTGGGAAATACCCTAAAACGATCGCTTTCATTAGTACTCACAACAAATGTAGTAACAGCAGCAGCAGCACAGTTGACTTGAAGAAACTTTCACAAGATAAATCGGGGATTTATCCATTTTATCAAACCATTCCTGCTGTCACACAGGGCCGACAGTCAATTTCTCATTTTACCCGTGACGCAGGTGTACAACATTTATCCCATAGACATTAATCGATCGTTTGACATCGATCAATCCATCCGCCCATCGTCTTCTTTTTTTTTTTTTTTTTTTTCCCCTCCTTCTCCTCCTCTTCTTCTTTTCCTCAGACTACTTTAATACAAACAAGAGTATCCCACCAGGGTGGGAGATGGGCCGAAGCAGCAGGTACTGCAATAGCTGCACAACCCTCAAACGAGCAGGCGCAAGCGCCTAGCGTCGTTCACCGTTCAAAAATCCGTTTAATCGAAGAGCAGTTCAATGAACTGCGTCCCAGGGATTAAACTGAGAAGAACAGATACTACACTTGATCTTAGCTCTTGAGAGCCGAGAAGCGATACCTCTAAATCTTCCCGGACTCTTTTTATTCTTCTCAAAATCCTCCTCGACCTCCAAACGTTCCTATATCGCCCGCCACAAGACGCCAAACTGACGAACTCAACCAGCCAGCAGACAGACGACAATCTTCTGGCCGCCGCCCAGTCACATGATTTGCTGCTTGATGGTTATTGGACCGTGACAGTGGAGATATTTTGTGTCTATCCCGTGGAGGCCATTTCTTGCATTTTTCAGCTTTTTGCTATCAAACTGGGAAATACCCTAAAACGATCGCTTTCATTAGTACTCACAACAAATGTAGTAACAGCAGCAGCAGCACAGTTGACTTGAAGAAACTTTCACAAGATAAATCGGGGATTTATCCATTTTATCAAACCATTCCTGCTGTCACACAGGGCCGACAGTCAATTTCTCATTTTACCCGTGACGCAGGTGTACAACATTTATCCCATAGACATTAATCGATCGTTTGACATCGATCAATCCATCCGCCCATCGTCTTCTTTTTTTTTTTTTTTTTTTTCCCCTCCTTCTCCTCCTCTTCTTCTTTTCCTCAGACTACTTTAATACAAACAAGAGTATCCCACCAGGGTGGGAGATGGGCCGAAGCAGCAGGTACTGCAATAGCTGCACAACCCTCAAACGAGCAGGCGCAAGCGCCTAGCGTCGTTCACCGTTCAAAAATCCGTTTAATCGAAGAGCAGTTCAATGAACTGCGTCCCAGGGATTAAACTGAGAAGAACAGATACTACACTTGATCTTAGCTCTTGAGAGCCGAGAAGCGATACCTCTAAATCTTCCCGGACTCTTTTTATTCTTCTCAAAATCCTCCTCGACCTCCAAACGTTCCTATATCGCCCGCCACAAGACGCCAAACTGACGAACTCAACCAGCCAGCAGACAGACGACAATCTTCTGGCCGCCGCCCAGTCACATGATTTGCTGCTTGATGGTTATTGGACCGTGACAGTGGAGATATTTTGTGTCTATCCCGTGGAGGCCATTTCTTGCATTTTTCAGCTTTTTGCTATCAAACTGGGAAATACCCTAAAACGATCGCTTTCATTAGTACTCACAACAAATGTAGTAACAGCAGCAGCAGCACAGTTGACTTGAAGAAACTTTCACAAGATAAATCGGGGATTTATCCATTTTATCAAACCATTCCTGCTGTCACACAGGGCCGACAGTCAATTTCTCATTTTACCCGTGACGCAGGTGTACAACATTTATCCCATAGACATTAATCGATCGTTTGACATCGATCAATCCATCCGCCCATCGTCTTCTTTTTTTTTTTTTTTTTTTTCCCCTCCTTCTCCTCCTCTTCTTCTTTTCCTCAGACTACTTTAATACAAACAAGAGTATCCCACCAGGGTGGGAGATGGGCCGAAGCAGCAGGTACTGCAATAGCTGCACAACCCTCAAACGAGCAGGCGCAAGCGCCTAGCGTCGTTCACCGTTCAAAAATCCGTTTAATCGAAGAGCAGTTCAATGAACTGCGTCCCAGGGATTAAACTGAGAAGAACAGATACTACACTTGATCTTAGCTCTTGAGAGCCGAGAAGCGATACCTCTAAATCTTCCCGGACTCTTTTTATTCTTCTCAAAATCCTCCTCGACCTCCAAACGTTCCTATATCGCCCGCCACAAGACGCCAAACTGACGAACTCAACCAGCCAGCAGACAGACGACAATCTTCTGGCCGCCGCCCAGTCACATGATTTGCTGCTTGATGGTTATTGGACCGTGACAGTGGAGATATTTTGTGTCTATCCCGTGGAGGCCATTTCTTGCATTTTTCAGCTTTTTGCTATCAAACTGGGAAATACCCTAAAACGATCGCTTTCATTAGTACTCACAACAAATGTAGTAACAGCAGCAGCAGCACAGTTGACTTGAAGAAACTTTCACAAGATAAATCGGGGATTTATCCATTTTATCAAACCATTCCTGCTGTCACACAGGGCCGACAGTCAATTTCTCATTTTACCCGTGACGCAGGTGTACAACATTTATCCCATAGACATTAATCGATCGTTTGACATCGATCAATCCATCCGCCCATCGTCTTCTTTTTTTTTTTTTTTTTTTTCCCCTCCTTCTCCTCCTCTTCTTCTTTTCCTCAGACTACTTTAATACAAACAAGAGTATCCCACCAGGGTGGGAGATGGGCCGAAGCAGCAGGTACTGCAATAGCTGCACAACCCTCAAACGAGCAGGCGCAAGCGCCTAGCGTCGTTCACCGTTCAAAAATCCGTTTAATCGAAGAGCAGTTCAATGAACTGCGTCCCAGGGATTAAACTGAGAAGAACAGATACTACACTTGATCTTAGCTCTTGAGAGCCGAGAAGCGATACCTCTAAATCTTCCCGGACTCTTTTTATTCTTCTCAAAATCCTCCTCGACCTCCAAACGTTCCTATATCGCCCGCCACAAGACGCCAAACTGACGAACTCAACCAGCCAGCAGACAGACGACAATCTTCTGGCCGCCGCCCAGTCACATGATTTGCTGCTTGATGGTTATTGGACCGTGACAGTGGAGATATTTTGTGTCTATCCCGTGGAGGCCATTTCTTGCATTTTTCAGCTTTTTGCTATCAAACTGGGAAATACCCTAAAACGATCGCTTTCATTAGTACTCACAACAAATGTAGTAACAGCAGCAGCAGCACAGTTGACTTGAAGAAACTTTCACAAGATAAATCGGGGATTTATCCATTTTATCAAACCATTCCTGCTGTCACACAGGGCCGACAGTCAATTTCTCATTTTACCCGTGACGCAGGTGTACAACATTTATCCCATAGACATTAATCGATCGTTTGACATCGATCAATCCATCCGCCCATCGTCTTCTTTTTTTTTTTTTTTTTTTTCCCCTCCTTCTCCTCCTCTTCTTCTTTTCCTCAGACTACTTTAATACAAACAAGAGTATCCCACCAGGGTGGGAGATGGGCCGAAGCAGCAGGTACTGCAATAGCTGCACAACCCTCAAACGAGCAGGCGCAAGCGCCTAGCGTCGTTCACCGTTCAAAAATCCGTTTAATCGAAGAGCAGTTCAATGAACTGCGTCCCAGGGATTAAA
The DNA here is from genome assembly GCF_947623445.1 of Clavelina lepadiformis. Taxonomy (NCBI): domain Eukaryota; kingdom Metazoa; phylum Chordata; class Ascidiacea; order Aplousobranchia; family Clavelinidae; genus Clavelina; species Clavelina lepadiformis. Next base: position 17,169,045 of record NC_135243.1, on the reverse strand, counting down.
CTGAGAAGAACAGATACTACACTTGATCTTAGCTCTTGAGAGCCGAGAAGCGATACCTCTAAATCTTCCCGGACTCTTTTTATTCTTCTCAAAATCCTCCTCGACCTCCAAACGTTCCTATATCGCCCGCCACAAGACGCCAAACTGACGAACTCAACCAGCCAGCAGACAGACGACAATCTTCTGGCCGCCGCCCAGTCACATGATTTGCTGCTTGATGGTTATTGGACCGTGACAGTGGAGATATTTTGTGTCTATCCCGTGGAGGCCATTTCTTGCATTTTTCAGCTTTTTGCTATCAAACTGGGAAATACCCTAAAACGATCGCTTTCATTAGTACTCACAACAAATGTAGTAACAGCAGCAGCAGCACAGTTGACTTGAAGAAACTTTCACAAGATAAATCGGGGATTTATCCATTTTATCAAACCATTCCTGCTGTCACACAGGGCCGACAGTCAATTTCTCATTTTACCCGTGACGCAGGTGTACAACATTTATCCCATAGACATTAATCGATCGTTTGACATCGATCAATCCATCCGCCCATCGTCTTCTTTTTTTTTTTTTTTTTTTTCCCCTCCTTCTCCTCCTCTTCTTCTTTTCCTCAGACTACTTTAATACAAACAAGAGTATCCCACCAGGGTGGGAGATGGGCCGAAGCAGCAGGTACTGCAATAGCTGCACAACCCTCAAACGAGCAGGCGCAAGCGCCTAGCGTCGTTCACCGTTCAAAAATCCGTTTAATCGAAGAGCAGTTCAATGAACTGCGTCCCAGGGATTAAACTGAGAAGAACAGATACTACACTTGATCTTAGCTCTTGAGAGCCGAGAAGCGATACCTCTAAATCTTCCCGGACTCTTTTTATTCTTCTCAAAATCCTCCTCGACCTCCAAACGTTCCTATATCGCCCGCCACAAGACGCCAAACTGACGAACTCAACCAGCCAGCAGACAGACGACAATCTTCTGGCCGCCGCCCAGTCACATGATTTGCTGCTTGATGGTTATTGGACCGTGACAGTGGAGATATTTTGTGTCTATCCCGTGGAGGCCATTTCTTGCATTTTTCAGCTTTTTGCTATCAAACTGGGAAATACCCTAAAACGATCGCTTTCATTAGTACTCACAACAAATGTAGTAACAGCAGCAGCAGCACAGTTGACTTGAAGAAACTTTCACAAGATAAATCGGGGATTTATCCATTTTATCAAACCATTCCTGCTGTCACACAGGGCCGACAGTCAATTTCTCATTTTACCCGTGACGCAGGTGTACAACATTTATCCCATAGACATTAATCGATCGTTTGACATCGATCAATCCATCCGCCCATCGTCTTCTTTTTTTTTTTTTTTTTTTTCCCCTCCTTCTCCTCCTCTTCTTCTTTTCCTCAGACTACTTTAATACAAACAAGAGTATCCCACCAGGGTGGGAGATGGGCCGAAGCAGCAGGTACTGCAATAGCTGCACAACCCTCAAACGAGCAGGCGCAAGCGCCTAGCGTCGTTCACCGTTCAAAAATCCGTTTAATCGAAGAGCAGTTCAATGAACTGCGTCCCAGGGATTAAACTGAGAAGAACAGATACTACACTTGATCTTAGCTCTTGAGAGCCGAGAAGCGATACCTCTAAATCTTCCCGGACTCTTTTTATTCTTCTCAAAATCCTCCTCGACCTCCAAACGTTCCTATATCGCCCGCCACAAGACGCCAAACTGACGAACTCAACCAGCCAGCAGACAGACGACAATCTTCTGGCCGCCGCCCAGTCACATGATTTGCTGCTTGATGGTTATTGGACCGTGACAGTGGAGATATTTTGTGTCTATCCCGTGGAGGCCATTTCTTGCATTTTTCAGCTTTTTGCTATCAAACTGGGAAATACCCTAAAACGATCGCTTTCATTAGTACTCACAACAAATGTAGTAACAGCAGCAGCAGCACAGTTGACTTGAAGAAACTTTCACAAGATAAATCGGGGATTTATCCATTTTATCAAACCATTCCTGCTGTCACACAGGGCCGACAGTCAATTTCTCATTTTACCCGTGACGCAGGTGTACAACATTTATCCCATAGACATTAATCGATCGTTTGACATCGATCAATCCATCCGCCCATCGTCTTCTTTTTTTTTTTTTTTTTTTTCCCCTCCTTCTCCTCCTCTTCTTCTTTTCCTCAGACTACTTTAATACAAACAAGAGTATCCCACCAGGGTGGGAGATGGGCCGAAGCAGCAGGTACTGCAATAGCTGCACAACCCTCAAACGAGCAGGCGCAAGCGCCTAGCGTCGTTCACCGTTCAAAAATCCGTTTAATCGAAGAGCAGTTCAATGAACTGCGTCCCAGGGATTAAACTGAGAAGAACAGATACTACACTTGATCTTAGCTCTTGAGAGCCGAGAAGCGATACCTCTAAATCTTCCCGGACTCTTTTTATTCTTCTCAAAATCCTCCTCGACCTCCAAACGTTCCTATATCGCCCGCCACAAGACGCCAAACTGACGAACTCAACCAGCCAGCAGACAGACGACAATCTTCTGGCCGCCGCCCAGTCACATGATTTGCTGCTTGATGGTTATTGGACCGTGACAGTGGAGATATTTTGTGTCTATCCCGTGGAGGCCATTTCTTGCATTTTTCAGCTTTTTGCTATCAAACTGGGAAATACCCTAAAACGATCGCTTTCATTAGTACTCACAACAAATGTAGTAACAGCAGCAGCAGCACAGTTGACTTGAAGAAACTTTCACAAGATAAATCGGGGATTTATCCATTTTATCAAACCATTCCTGCTGTCACACAGGGCCGACAGTCAATTTCTCATTTTACCCGTGACGCAGGTGTACAACATTTATCCCATAGACATTAATCGATCGTTTGACATCGATCAATCCATCCGCCCATCGTCTTCTTTTTTTTTTTTTTTTTTTTCCCCTCCTTCTCCTCCTCTTCTTCTTTTCCTCAGACTACTTTAATACAAACAAGAGTATCCCACCAGGGTGGGAGATGGGCCGAAGCAGCAGGTACTGCAATAGCTGCACAACCCTCAAACGAGCAGGCGCAAGCGCCTAGCGTCGTTCACCGTTCAAAAATCCGTTTAATCGAAGAGCAGTTCAATGAACTGCGTCCCAGGGATTAAACTGAGAAGAACAGATACTACACTTGATCTTAGCTCTTGAGAGCCGAGAAGCGATACCTCTAAATCTTCCCGGACTCTTTTTATTCTTCTCAAAATCCTCCTCGACCTCCAAACGTTCCTATATCGCCCGCCACAAGACGCCAAACTGACGAACTCAACCAGCCAGCAGACAGACGACAATCTTCTGGCCGCCGCCCAGTCACATGATTTGCTGCTTGATGGTTATTGGACCGTGACAGTGGAGATATTTTGTGTCTATCCCGTGGAGGCCATTTCTTGCATTTTTCAGCTTTTTGCTATCAAACTGGGAAATACCCTAAAACGATCGCTTTCATTAGTACTCACAACAAATGTAGTAACAGCAGCAGCAGCACAGTTGACTTGAAGAAACTTTCACAAGATAAATCGGGGATTTATCCATTTTATCAAACCATTCCTGCTGTCACACAGGGCCGACAGTCAATTTCTCATTTTACCCGTGACGCAGGTGTACAACATTTATCCCATAGACATTAATCGATCGTTTGACATCGATCAATCCATCCGCCCATCGTCTTCTTTTTTTTTTTTTTTTTTTTCCCCTCCTTCTCCTCCTCTTCTTCTTTTCCTCAGACTACTTTAATACAAACAAGAGTATCCCACCAGGGTGGGAGATGGGCCGAAGCAGCAGGTACTGCAATAGCTGCACAACCCTCAAACGAGCAGGCGCAAGCGCCTAGCGTCGTTCACCGTTCAAAAATCCGTTTAATCGAAGAGCAGTTCAATGAACTGCGTCCCAGGGATTAAACTGAGAAGAACAGATACTACACTTGATCTTAGCTCTTGAGAGCCGAGAAGCGATACCTCTAAATCTTCCCGGACTCTTTTTATTCTTCTCAAAATCCTCCTCGACCTCCAAACGTTCCTATATCGCCCGCCACAAGACGCCAAACTGACGAACTCAACCAGCCAGCAGACAGACGACAATCTTCTGGCCGCCGCCCAGTCACATGATTTGCTGCTTGATGGTTATTGGACCGTGACAGTGGAGATATTTTGTGTCTATCCCGTGGAGGCCATTTCTTGCATTTTTCAGCTTTTTGCTATCAAACTGGGAAATACCCTAAAACGATCGCTTTCATTAGTACTCACAACAAATGTAGTAACAGCAGCAGCAGCACAGTTGACTTGAAGAAACTTTCACAAGATAAATCGGGGATTTATCCATTTTATCAAACCATTCCTGCTGTCACACAGGGCCGACAGTCAATTTCTCATTTTACCCGTGACGCAGGTGTACAACATTTATCCCATAGACATTAATCGATCGTTTGACATCGATCAATCCATCCGCCCATCGTCTTCTTTTTTTTTTTTTTTTTTTTCCCCTCCTTCTCCTCCTCTTCTTCTTTTCCTCAGACTACTTTAATACAAACAAGAGTATCCCACCAGGGTGGGAGATGGGCCGAAGCAGCAGGTACTGCAATAGCTGCACAACCCTCAAACGAGCAGGCGCAAGCGCCTAGCGTCGTTCACCGTTCAAAAATCCGTTTAATCGAAGAGCAGTTCAATGAACTGCGTCCCAGGGATTAAACTGAGAAGAACAGATACTACACTTGATCTTAGCTCTTGAGAGCCGAGAAGCGATACCTCTAAATCTTCCCGGACTCTTTTTATTCTTCTCAAAATCCTCCTCGACCTCCAAACGTTCCTATATCGCCCGCCACAAGACGCCAAACTGACGAACTCAACCAGCCAGCAGACAGACGACAATCTTCTGGCCGCCGCCCAGTCACATGATTTG